>NW_024387308.1:0-195000 GCF_900408965.1 Simochromis diagramma
CACGCTAACTCACCACACTAACACACTAACACACCAACACAACACACTAACACACAGACACACTAACTCACCACACCAACACACCAACACACTAACACACCAACACACTAACACACTAACACACCTACACACCAACACACTAACACACCAACACACCAACACACTAACACACCACACCAACACACTAACATAATAACACACCAACACACTAACACACCAACACACTAACACACCGCACCAACACACTAACATAATAACACACCAGCACACTAACAAACTAATACACCACCACACCAACACACCAACACACTAACACACTAACACACCAACACACCAACACACAGACACACTAACTCACCACACCAACACACCAACACAACACACTAACACACAGACACACTAACTCACCACACCAACACACCACACTAACACACTAACACACCAACACACTAACACACCACACCAACACACCAACACACTAACACACCACACCAACACACTAACACACTAACACACTAACACACCAACACACTAACACACCACACCAACACACTAACACACCAACACACTAACACACCAACACACTAACACACCAACACACTAACACACCAACACACCACACTAACACACTTGGTCATATATTCCAAAAATATAATGTCAATTCTCATTGTTATGCTGATGATACCCAGCTCTACATTTCCTCCAAACCTAATTCATCTCTCCCACCTTCCTCCCTCTTGAACTGTCTTACGGAGATCTTGGTTCTCCTCCAATTTTCTTAAACTTAACAGTAGTAAAATAGAAGTCCTACTCGTTGGCACGGCCTCTACCTTAACCAAATCTCACAGTTTCTCCATTAATATAGAAAATCCCCCCATCCTTCCTTCCCCGCAGGTAAAGAATTTGGGTGTCATACTCGACAGTACGCTCTCATTTCAGCCTCACATTATTTACATAGCCCGGTATGAATACTTTCACTTACAGTGGGGCAAAAAAGTATTTAGTCAGCCACCGATTGTGCAAGTTCCCCCACTTAAAATGATGACAGAGGTCAGTAATTTGCACCAGAGGTACACTTCAACTGTGAGAGACAGAATGTGAAAAAAAATCCATGAATTCACATGGTAGGATTTGTAAAGAATTTATTCGTAAATTAGGGTGGAAAATAAGTATTTGGTCACCTCAAACAAGGAAAATCTCTGGCTCTCACAGACCTGTAACGTCTTCTGTAAGAAGCTTTTCTGTCCCCCACTCGTTACCTGTATGAATGGCACCTGTTTGAACTCATCATCTGTATAAAAGACACCTGTCCACAGCCTCAAACAGTCAGACTCCAAACGCCGCCATGGCCAAGACCAAAGAGCTTTCGAAGGACACCAGGAAAAGTATTGTAGACCTGCACCAGACTGGGAAGAGTGAATCTACAATAGGCAAGCAGCTTGGTGTGAAAAAATCAACTGTGGGAGCAATCATCAGAAAATGGAAGACATACAAGACCACTGATAATCTCCCTCGATCTGGAGCTCCACGCAAGATCTCATCCCGTGGGGTCAAAATGATCATGAGAACGGTGAGCAAAGATCCCAGAACCACACGGGGGGACCTGGTGAATGACCTGCAGAGAGCTGGGACCAAAGTAACAAAGGTCACCATCAGTAACACACTACAACGGCAGGGAATCAAATCCCGCAGTGCCAGACGTGTTCCGCTGCTGAAGCCAGTGCATGTCCAGGCCCGTCTGAAGTTTGCCAGAGAGCACATGGATGATACAGCAGAGGATTGGGAGAATGTCATGTGGTCAGATGAAACCAAAGTAGAACTTTTTGGTATAAACTCAACTCGTCGTGTTTGGAGGACGAAGAATACTGAGTTGCATCCCAAGAACACCATACCTACTGTGAAGCATGGGGGTGGAAACATCATGCTATGGGGCTGTTTTTCTGCCAAGGGGACAGGACGACTGATCCGTGTTAGGGACAGAATGAATGGGGCCATGTATCGTGAGATTTTGAGCCAAAACCTCCTTCCATCAGTGAGAACTTTGAAGATGAAACGAGGCTGGGTCTTCCAACATGACAATGATCCAAAACACACCGCCCGGGCAACAAAGGAGTGGCTCCGTAAGAAGCATTTGAAAGTCCTGGAGTGGCCTAGCCAGTTTCCAGACCTCAACCCCATAGAAAATCTGTGGCGGGAGTTGAAAGTCCGTGTTGCTCGGCGACAGCCCCAAAACATCACTGCTCTCGAGAAGATCTGCATGGAGGAATGGGCCAAAATACCAGCTACTGTGTGTGCAAACCTGGTAAAGACCTATAGTAAACGTTTGACCTCTGTTATTGCCAACAAAGGTTATGTTACAAAGTATTGAGTTGTATTTTTGTTATTGACCAAATACTTATTTTCCACCCTGATTTACGAATAAATTCTTTACAAATCCTACCATGTGGATTCATGGATTTTTTTTTCACATTCTGTGTCTCACAGTTGAAGTGTACCTCTGGTGCAAATTACTGACCTCTGTCATCATTTTAAGTGGGGGAACTTGCACAATCGGTGGCTGACTAAATACTTTTTTGCCCCACTGTACGTAACATTAACCGACTTCGTCCCTTCCTTACTCCCCATGCTGCTGCCATCCTTGTCCATAGTCTTATTGCTTCCCGGATCGATTATTCCAACTCTTATTTGGTCTCCCCAATAAGTCCCTCCATAAACTTCAACTTCTTCAAAATTCCGTCATAACTCGTACTCTCTTAAGAGACCATATCTCCCAAATTCTTCAACAGCTTCACTGGTTGCCCATAGAAACTAGGATAAACTTTAAAATCTTAGTTCTCACATTTAAGTGCATCCATAACCTTGCCCCTGCTTATCTGTGTGATCTTCTTCATATCACCACTGTTTCCCGCTCTCTCAGATCTTCATCTGCCACTCATCTTGTTGTTCCTTCTGCTTGCCTTACCACTATGGGGCAAAGAGCTTTCAGTCGCCCTGCTCCTCGGCTCTGAAACTCACTTCCTTCAGCCTTAAGAAATATAGATTCAGGTACAGAGGATGGCTTTATCACTTCTTAATAATGGCTACATCCTCTGTGGGCTGATTTTCAAGATGCAGGATGAGGCGTTATAGAAACAGCTTTGTTCCTCTCACTCATCTTAATAAGAACTGTTGTATTAGACTCATCGTGTCTGATGACCAAACATGTGTGTGTGAGGTTCACATAGGTGTGTTTTGTGACGACAAACGCCATCATTTCTCTGTAAAACAAATTTACCTGCAGGCGTAAATAAAGTAACCTGGACCACACCAGCACACACTAACAGACCACAGTAATGCACAATAATGCACAATGACACTGGTCTCTCGCTCTGCGTCACACGACTCCCAGCGTGCACCTTGCCGTCTCAGTTTGCTCTGCCAGTACTTGAACCTCCTCCATGGAGAACATGGAAATGCTGACAAATGTGAAAAACCCAGCAAGCATGTCAGGCTGACATGCACCCACAGCATGGCGCCAGCCACTAGGCTCAAAGACCTGACCCCCTCGTCTGACCGCCACTGTAGCCAGCTGTGAGCTGATCTGTTTATTTCAGAGTTCAGCATCTTCGAATCTGAATGTCACACAGAGCCGAGCTCTTACACAGGACGGCCTCACATCTGGGCTCACAACATTTTCCCTGGAACGTCCTGCTGTGTGTCACTGCTTGTTTTCCTCCCTGCTATGCCTGAGGATCGGCCGTCTGAGCTGAGCTGAGGGCCCGATGATGACTTTGTGATGATAACGGTTCACACACACACACACACGGAGCTTTAACCACTTAGAGCTTCAGCGTCCTTCATCATCATTAAGCAGCAGACTGCTCCTTTAATCGGCGCTCTCCTCCTTCATGTCCCTGTGGAGGAGTGATGATTATCACCTCCAGCCCACCTCCTCCTGTCACAGCTTCAAATTTCACTGTGGACACACAGCAGGAGGCTTTTATTGTGAAGGAGCAGGCTGCCGACCAATCACAGTGCAGCTGTGGGAAGTTTAACCCTTCATTCGCCAGTGGTTGACAATAAATCAGCTTTGTGGCCTGGAACTACTTCCTATACTTTTCATGTTGTCACCTGATATCTGACCTTTGACCTCCGCCTTCAGCGTGGAGCATGATGGACGGAGCACACAGATGGAGACAGGGGGTGATGCATGACGCTCGCCCCCTCACTACATCCTCTCTCTCTTCACTGTCATTACTGCTGCTTTGAACACACACACACACTGTGACACAAACACACACACACACACACACACACACTCACACATACACTGTGACACACACACACTGTGACACACACACTCACACTGTGACACACAGTGTGTGTCACACACACTCATATACACTCTCTCTCTCTCTCTCACACACACACACACTCACACACACACACACTGTGGCACACACACAAAAACAGCTGGCTGTACACTGAAGAGAAGCCACACCTCCATCTATACACAGAGTCCTTACAACTCTGAGTTGTGTGTGTGGTTGTGTGGTCTTTATTTAAATGCATACTGTTCTGGCTCTATCTGAATTATTGTAGTTTTATTAAATTGTAAACATAAATAAAGCTCCTGATCGTTGGAAATGTTTAAGTCGATTCTTAAATATGAAGGAAAATCAGCGAGGAAGTGGGCGGAGCAAAAACAACATAATTAAAGATGAGACTGACTAAAGCAACAACCAGTGAGAGTACTCCTAATATCTGACTCGGTCTGTGAGGACGTGACGCTGAGGCTCATCTCTGGGCCGCGGTTTGATCCGCTTTCAGACGCCGCTGGTTCCCGCCCATCAGGAACCTGAACTGCTGTTTGGTTTTCATCCAAAGTTTGAGTAGAGCTGCACGTTCCAGTGTTTCACAGAAGCTTCAGTCACAACATGGAGCGTTCATCTATCAGAGTGCTTTGCGCTCTTGATGTCAGATCATTGACATCACTTCCTGCAGCAGCGTCAGTGTTTCTCAGACAGAAATGCATGTGTGCTGCTGGGTTTGGGAGGTGCATAGACTGAACCTACTTCTGACCTTTGCATCACACAAGTGTGACACACGACAAAGATTATTCCTCCTTTCAATAAACTTTGTTCTGAGTTTAGGAAAAAAAACTTCAAACTTGATGAAAACAAAAAGACATCAGTAAATCTGATGTCACCCAACTCTCCAGATGTTTCCAGCTGGACAGCTGTGAGGAGGATCAGCTCACCTCCTGCAGGCAGTGAATTAACACTGAGCATGCTCCAAAGATATCCTGCTACTAAATTACAGAGTCAGAATTTCAAAATGAAAGCCACAATTAATTTAAAAAAAAAACATCGTTAATGGGGGAAACCTTTATTTTGAAACCCCTCTGAATTATGGCCGTTCGTTCACAATAAGAGTCGCTGACTTTGGCACACACTTTAAAGTTGAGAGGGTGCACGCGCAGCACGGAACTGTGCACACGCACACGGCCCCCTACCTGACTCAGTAGTTTCCGGTCCATCTCCGTCACTCATTCATCCACTCGGACGCGCGCGCTCTGGCATGAGCCTTCCTGCAGCTCACATTGGTGTCCCGCGCGCTCCGGTCCGGTTTAGATCCCAGAACATGTCAGTCCGAGCCGAGCCGGGCCGAGAGTCCGGGTTAGCACGGCTCTGTCCCGGTCCGCTCCAAGCTGCTCTCATCCACACTGACCGACTGAGGAGCGCGTGCTGGCAGTGAGGAGGCTGCTGTAGAGCTCCAGCCAATCAGAGGATAGTGCGAGAGGGAGAGGCGGGGGGCGGGGCGGTTAAGAAACCATCAAACATAGAGATCAAAAATCGATTAATCAATGAGAACAACCACCAGTGTGTCTGTGTGTGTGTGTTTTGTCAGGTGTGTGTGTGTGATATAGAAAACAACTGAAACCGGATGAAACCTTTTCATTGTGATGGATTATTGATTGATCGCTTCTCTCTGAGCTGATCGTGGTCAGCTGGCGGCCGAGTGCCGATCACGGCTGGACTGGGACAAAAAATCGGCCCGGGCATTTTGACAGAGACCGGCCAACCAGGTATTATAGGAAAAACCATAAAGCCTTTGAATGAGAACAAACGCTGTTGTCACAGTGATGTACACTGTCTTGTTGGTATATGCATCAGTCTAATAAACTTAAACCTACACCATCCTCCCTATTCTGGTATTCTAAACAGTACGTGGAAGCAGACTGCTTGGTCGAGTTAACCTCCTGAACTATCTACAACACATGGTGAAAACCTGAAATTAAGACAGAGAAGAGGTGAGACATGGTCATTACTGATTACTGATGACAGATTTAGATATATTTTCATAAACCATTCATTTGCCAATAAACAGCATGGCAGGGCAAAATATTTTTTCTGACATGGCAACCTTTAAAAAGTGAAAGGAGACAGAAAGACAGGTGAGAAAGAATAAAACTGACTTTTTGATGGCATTTTACACACAGCACTGGTACAGTATCTAGAAAATGTGGGAAATACTGGCATCATATACAGTACTTAGCTACTTCTGACGAAATTATGATGGGACCCTAAAAAAAATGGCTATGTACAATAATGGATTTCTATACATTTTACATCAGATGAATACGTTTGTTGTAAGATTCAGATAATTATTTATTAAAAGTGAGACATTTTAAATGAGCTCATTGTGAAACCTGGCCCCACCCTATCATGTGATTTCCTGAGATCAGATGGCCCAGGATGTGAGTGGGCGTTAAGGCGTCTGGGGAGGGATCTCAAAACTGGATTATAGATGGCAGACAGTTGGTGTCGTAAGCCCCGCCTCTGTTCAAAGATGGCCGCTCACAGTGGCCATAGATGCTTCTTTCACTCCTCTTTCAAACCATCTGTCCTCTTTGTCCAAAATGTGAACATTGGCATCCTCGAAAGAGTGACCTTTATCCTTTAGCTGCAGATGGACTGCTGAGTCTTGTCCTGTGGAGGTGGCTCTTCTTGTGAAGTGGCTGTTTGGTCTCTCCAATGTAGAGGTCTGGGCATTCCTCGCTGCACTGTACAGCATACACCACATTGTTAAGTCTGTGTTTAGGAGTTTTGTCTTTCGGGTGAACCAGTTTTTGTCTGAGTGTGTTGCTGGGTCTGAAATGCACCGGGATGTCATGCTTGGAGAAAACTCTCCTGAGTTTCTCTGATACACCGGCTACATAGGGGATGACAATGTTGTTGCGTCTGTCCTTCTTATCCTCCCTCGCTGGTGTCTGATCTTCTTTTCTGTGCCTCTTTGCTGACTTTAAGAACGCCCATTTAGGATAGCTGCACGTTTTGAGTGCTTCCTTTACATGTGTGTGTTCCTTCTTTTTCCCTTCAGGCTTAGAGGGAACATGTTCTGCCCGGTGGTGTAGGGTCCTAATTACTCCAAGTTTGTGTTCCAGAGGGTGATGGGAGTCAAAGAGGAGGTACTGGTCCGTGTGTGTGGGCTTCCGGTAAACTTCGATGTTGAGGTTGCCGTTCTCTTCAATGTGCACGGCGCAGTCCAGGAAAGGCAAACAGTCGTCCTTTGTGTCTTCCCTGGTGAACTTGATGTTTTTATCCACAGCGTTAATGTGCGCAGTGAAGGATTCCACTTCTTGTGTCTTCATTTTGACCCAGGTGTCATCTACATATCTGTAGCAGTGGCTGGGTACTCTTCCTTTGAAAGAGCCAAGAGCCTTCCTTTCCACTTCCTCCATGTAAAGGTTGGCTACAATAGGTGACACGGGGGAGCCCATGGCACAGCCATGTTTTTGTCTGTAAAAGCCTTCGTTGTATTTAAATATGTTGTGGTGAGGCAGAGGTCTAACAGTGTGCAGATCTGATCGGGTGTGAAGTTGGTCCTGTCTTCCAAGGAGCTGTCTTCTTGTAGTCGTTTTCTGACAGTCTCCACGGCCTCCGTGGTGGGTATGCAAGTGAAGAGAGAGACTACATCAAAGGACACCATCGTTTCATCTGGATCCAGGGTAAGTTTCTGAACCTTGACAGTGAAGTCGGTGGAGTTCTTGATGTGGTGTGGGGTGTTCCCCACGAGAGGTGCAAGGATGGTAGCAAGGTGTTTTGCAATGTTATAAGTGGCTGAGTTTATGCTACTGACTATGGGTCTGAGTGGGACCCCTTCCTTGTGGATTTTAGGAAGTCTGTAAATGCAGGGTATGGTATCCCCTGGGTAAAGCTGTGATATATAAGGCGGTCAATGATTTTGTCCTTTTCAAAGTCTTGAAGACAAGCTATAACTTTCTTTTTGTAGCTGCTTGTGGGGTCTCGCTTTAAGGCTTCGTAGGTATTGTTGTCACTGAGGAGAGTAGTGATCTTTCTATGGTAATCTGTAGTGTTTAGGACCACGGTGCATCTTCCCTTATCAGCTGGTAAAACAGTGATGTTGTGGTCTTTGCTCAGGGAAGCGACGGCCCTCTTTTCTTGTATTGTGAGGTTGGACGGAGGGACTTTGGCACTGGAGAGGGTGGCTGAGACTTCCATCCTGATTTGCTCTGCTTCTGTCTGTGATAATTTATTAATCCGTGTGGCAGATTCTGTGGCTGTGATGAGGTCCACTATGGGCAACTGTTGTGGCGAAATGGCAAAATTGAGTCCTTTTCCAGTTAAATTTACCCTTCATTCTAATTTGTGTTCTACAGTTATTTCATTTTTAACCTTAATTTATATTTTATTCCTTCCTAGTTAAATTTACCCTTTTTAATTTTTCATATTTATTTCCTATCTTATTCATAGCCTTTCCTTTTTTTTGTTTTTCTTTAGGTCACGAGCAGTTGTCCAAGCATTTCACTACATATCGTACTGTGTATGACTGTGTACGTGACAAATAAAATTTGAATTTGAATTTGAATTTGAATTTGATTTGGCTAATACTCTCTTTTCAGGTTCAGTGAGGTTCTGGTCTGAAAAGTTCTTTACCCATTTCTGCTGACTGTCTTCAGGTGTGTTTTCTTCTCTGAGTTGTGTAGGTTCAGAATGAGGAGCGTGTCTTTGAAAGCAAGGTGTGAAATTTCCTGCGTTGTCTTTCTTTTCCTTTAGAGTGCTAGGCCCGCTGAGCCTTGTCCACAAACTTGTAAACCTCTTCTAAGATTGGAGAGGGTAGACGGGTTTCCAGTTCCTGCAGAGTCTGGCTGAGCTTGATCTGGAGGACATCTATAGTGAAATGGACCTGTCTTATCCTTTCACTTTAAAGGTGATTTTGTGCTCTCTGTAGAATGAAGTCTGCTCTGTATCCCCTGACAGTGGATTTCTTTGCAAGCTCCTTTGACTACGATGACTTGGATGACTGAGAACCTTCACAGACGTACTGTGCTTCAACATAATGTTACCGTATTGTGTGTGTATAACCTCTTTTTAAGTTTTGTGGATATTATACATGGTTATGCTGAGGATATGTCGGCCAGTTTCTACTGGAAATGCCTTTTGGTTAAACTGTCAGCAAAGAATTTGCATTTGCACTGTTACATTTCTATATAACTTTAATGCACATAAAAAAACAGCTGCTTGTTTAAGTGAAAATACAATGATTTTTTTGCACTAATAAAGTTGTGGAGTTGTAAAGTATTTTGTCTCGTGTCAGTTATATCGTCAGTTATATCGTTATTTCAAATTTTCAAATGCATATCGTGATAAATATTTTTGGTCATATCGCCCTGCTCCAATGTCTACAGAAGGAAGCTGGAGAACTGACCAATCAGCAGCTCATGCTGCTTCTAAATCTGCATGGGCTGCAGAGCTGCTGTGATGTTAGGGTTTTATTTTGTAGGTCCTCTGACTCTTCTTCCTGCTGCTGGTGAGTTCTGCTCTTGTTCTACTCAAGTGAAGAGTAGATGTAATGTAGAGTAATGAAGATGGCGCCGGTGAGGTCGGCTGCCGTCACGACTGCTCCGACCACTTTTTCTTTGTCTTTGTTTTTTAAGTTAGTTTTCAGCGTTTCTAAATCGGCAAAATCACCACCATTGGGTACATTAGGTATGACAGTGACACTCTTGTTTCTATTGGTTTACAATGTACTCACAATTCGAAGTTTTTAACTCCGGATCCGAGCTGGCCGAGTGAGATCTTGAGGGAGAACAAAGGGAAGCGGCGGTGGCCTAGAGGGAAGCGAGCCGGCGTCAGGAACAGGCTGAGAGCTCGTGCACACCGCACACCTCCGCCTAGCATCCTGCTCGCCAACGTCCAGTCACTGGAGAACAAGCTTGACGACCTCAGGGCCAGGGTAAAGTTCCAGAGAGACATTCGGGACTGCAATCTCCTCTGCTTCACTGAGACATGGCTGAACCCAGCGGTGCCGGACCACGCCATCCAGCCGGCCGAGTTCTTCTCGGTTCACCGCATGGACAGGACACGGGACTCGGGGAAGTCAAGGGGAGGCGGCGTGTGTTTAATGGTGAACAACAACTGGTGCAACAGTGCGAACGTTGTTCCTCTCACACGCTCCTGCACACCAAATCTGGAACTACTGTCCATCATGTGTCGTCCTTTTTATCTACCTCGGGAATTTACATCGGTCATTGTAAGTGCCGTTTATATTCCACCACAAGCGGACACGGTCACCGCCTTATGCGAACTGCATGAGGCACTCACACAGCACCAGACACAACACCGGGACGCTGCGCTTATTGTGACGGGGGACTTTAATAGCGCCAACCTCAAACGCGCAGCGCCGAACTTTTATCAACACATCTCCTGCCCCACCAGAGGTGAAAGGACACTGGACCACTGCTACACTATGGTCAAGGACGGCTACAAGGCACAATCCCGCCCTCCTTTTGGCAAATCTGATCACGCCGCCATCTTCCTCATCCCAAAATACAAACAGAGGCTGAAACAGGAAGTTCCGGTTCAGAGGAAGGTCGCGCGCTGGACGGATCAATCGGTGGCCGCGTTACAGGACGCACTCGATGACGCAGACTGGGGCATGTTCAGAAACAGCTCCGATGATGATGTCAACGTGTTTACGGAAGCGGTTGTGGGATTCATCGGGAAACTAGCGGATGATACCGTGGAGACAAAGACTATCACAACGTTTCCCAACCAGAAGCCATGGGTGGATAAAACCATCCGCGACGCTCTGAGATCCCGCACCGCTGCCTACAACACGGGACTCATGACGGGGGACATGGACCCGTACAAAGCCGCGTCATATAACGTGCGGAGGGCGGTGAAAGAGGCGAAGCAGCGCTACGGGAGGAAACTAGAGTCACAACTCCAACAGAGTGACTCTAGGAGCCTGTGGCGGGGACTAAGGACAATAACGGACTATAAAGCACCAACAACCGGTATGACGAACGCGGCCGTGACTCTGGCAGACGAGCTGAACACTTTCTATGCTCGCTTCGAGGCTGCAGCTAAGGACTCCAACGATGCTAGTGTTAGCGGCGCTAACGGCTGCAGACAGGAAGATACTGCCAGCACCGGAAACGTGCTCGTCATCTCCGAGCATGAAGTAAGGAGAGCCTTCAAGAGAGTGAACACCAGGAAAGCAGCAGGCCCAGACGGCATCCCAGGTCGTATCCTAAGAGACTGCGCATACCAGCTAGCTCCTGTGTTCACTGAGATATTCAACATCTCTCTATCTCAGTCGGTGATCCCCACATGCTTCAAAGAGTCCATCATTGTTCCTGTCCCGAAGAAACCCCACCCTGCTTCTCTCAATGACTATCGCCCTGTAGCCCTCACCTCAGTAGTGATGAAGTGCTTTGAACGCCTGGTCAGAGACTTCATCATTTCTTCACTACCAGACACACTGGACCCACTACAGTTTGCTTACCGTCCAAATCGTTCCACAGACGATGCCATCTCTCATCTCCTCCACACATCACTCACTCACTTGGACACTAGAAGGGGGAATTATGTTAAAATGCTCTTCATAGACTACAGCTCTGCATTTAACACCATAATTCCCTCCACACTCACCACCAAGCTGGAGCATCTGGGACTCAGCTCATCTATGTGTCTGTGGATCTCCAACTTCTTAACTGGCAGACCACAGGCAGTAAGGATGGGCGGACATGTCTCAGCCTCCACCACTCTCAGCACTGGAGCCCCCCAGGGGTGTGTTCTGAGCCCCCTGCTGTACTCTTTGTACACATATGACTGTGTGGCCACTACCAGCTCCACCACCATCATCAAGTTTGCTGACGACACCGTCGTGGTGGGCCTGATCTCTGATAACAACGAGACGGCCTACCTGAAGGAGATTAGGAATCTGGAGAACTGGTGCCAGAGGAACAACCTCCTTCTAAACGTCAGTAAGACAAAGGAGCTGATAGTGGACTTCAGCACTAAGCAGGAGAGGAACTACCAGACCCCTGTCATCAACGAGTGCCCAGTGGAGAGAGTGGACAGCTTCAAATACCTCGGAGTTCACATCACGCAGGACCTGTCATGGTCCTGTCACATCAACACCGTGGTGAAAAAGGCCCGTCAGCGTCTCTACCACCTCAGACGCTTGAGAGGCTTCCAACTGCCCTCCAAGGTGCTCAGGAACTTTTACTCCTGCACCATAGAGAGCATCCTGGCGGGAAACATCTTAACCTGGTTCGGGAACAGCACCATGCAGGACAGACGAGCTCTACAGAGGGTTGTGCGGTCAGCTGAGCGCACCATCCGCTCCGAGCTCCCTGACCTGCACTCAATCTACAGCAGGCGGTGCTGGACCAAGGCCAGGAAGATCGTGAAGGACCTCAGCCATCCCAACAACAGACTGTTCTCTCTGTTGAGGTCAGGAAAGCGATTCCGCTCCCTGAAGACCAACACAGAGAGACTGAGGAGGAGCTTCTTCCCGCAGGCGATACGGTCTCTCAATCACACCACCACACAGTACTGACCCACACATACAGTTCTTACACACACTGGACATTCTGGATATTGTTTTCACTTCACTACTTAAATCACGCTGCTGTTATTGTGTATATATTTATTTATATTTCTTCATACATTCTTATATAGTTCTATATTGTGTATTTTGTTGTACAGTTATTTTATTTTCAACTTTAATTTATATATTTTATCTTATTCTCCCAGTTAAATTTACCCTTCATTCTAATTTGTGTTGTACAGTTATTTCATTTTTAACCTTAATTTATATTTTATTCCTTCCTAGTTAAATTTACCCTTTTTAATTTTTCATATTTATTTCCTATCTTATTCATAGCCTTTTCCTTTTTTGTTTTCTTTAGGTCACGAGCAGTTGTCCAAGCATTTCACTACATATCGTACTGTGTATGACTGTGTACGTGACAAATAAAATTTGAATTTGAATTTGAATTTGAAAGTGTCACCTCTGATTATGCTCACCTGCAGAAAATAACACCCACCCTCACTGTTTATTAATCTTAACGAGCAGCTCAGTCAGCTCAGAGATTAGCCTCGAGCTAACGAGCCGATCGGTTGTCAGAAGTCATTACAGCTGAAAGAGGTCGCTGCCGCACTTTCAGCTGAACATCCTGTCAGCAGGGCCTGCTGTAACTGTGAGGCAGAGGCTCACCCGTCGTCTCCGTGAGTCTGCTGTGGCTCTCTGTGCAGCAAGAAAACACTGCCGGAGGCTCGGACAGAGCTGAGTCACTAAAGAAATACCTGTCAGAGTTAGGAAATAAACCCAGCCGGCGCACAGTAAATAGACTAAGCCGGTGAGTCACTGCTGATGAGTAAACAGAGCGCTGCTGGGACAGCAGACGATGTGTTTGGATCGTCTCGGGAAACAAAACTTCATTGTTCATTTGGCCGACCAGGGACACATGAAACACCTGCTGAGCCACCACACCTGAGCTCAGGTAAAGTTGACCTCCAGCTGACCTGTGCAGAGGGCTGCTCCTCCCTGATCCTGGATCTGCTGGAGGCCTTTTCCTGCTGCCACCAAGCGCTGCTCAGTGGATTGTTGGGGTTTCCTTCCCCGTACTGCCCCCCCCCCCTTAAAACCACACTCATGTTCCAGTGCATTCTGGGTAAACTGATCCAAAGCACACTGAGGCATCACCCACCCTCCTGTGTGAGTGTGTGTATCTGTGTGTGTGTGTATGTCTGTGTGTGTGCTTTGAGAGGATGTGGGCTGATTTAATAAGCTTTAATAAGGATACAATACACACACACACAGTCGGGTTGTGCTGGTTCTGCAGTGATAAGTCTGCATTTCAGCTGCAGGGAACACACAGTCTCTCTGTCAGATTAATGTTAGCTTCATGAATCCGTCCCATTACTCTGACGTGCCTCTTCCTCCTCGTCTTCTCGCTGTCGGCACTGCTTACAGCGGGCTCGGCCAGCAGGACGTTCACACGTGTGTGACGTCATCACTGATGGATCTGATGAAGGACGCAGGAGGAGGCGAGGGATGAGGCGATGGACCATAGGCGTGAGCTCTTCAGCTCCATGTGGAGGCCACGCCTATTTCATGGACACATCCATGCACATTGCATGCGTGTCACCTGTGCATGCGTCCCAGGTAGCAGAATGCAGAGCAGCATGACAGCAAAGATATGTTGACCTCAGACTTCCACCTGCTAAGACGTACGAGCTGGATTCAGCTGAGCTGCAGCTCGTCAGCAGCTAACAGCCCCGTGACTGAAGCTGCGATGACGAAGGTCCAAAAGTCTCTCACAGCACGGCGACGTTAACAGGAGACAAACTCAAAAATATAGATGATTGTGTCAGTGTTCATGGACGTTATTGGCTCATTCCTTCTGATCTGCTCCACCATCTGTGATTGGCTGAAATGTTTTATGGTCCATAAAAGTTTGACAGCTTAAGACAGACTGACTCAGGTGATGGAAATACAAAGATGTGCTCATATTAACAAAATGATTTTGCCAGGAATAATCACAGCTCCACATTTCTGTTGGGTTACATTTGTGTTTTTGCCGCGTTTACTCGAACAAGTGTGAGAGTTAAAAGTTCCAGAGTGCTTTGGTCCGTCACTGTTACCACTTAGATATTGTCACTGCTCAGATTTAGGACATATTTGGATGTGTGTGTCCCACATGATTCATTCTGAGGGTGAGAACGACCAGTGAAAGCTTCAGGCTTCTTTCTTTGATGGTTTCTGACACATTCATGGTTAAACATTGCCTCAGAGCGTGTTTCAAAAAAGGAATATTATTGAGTAATACTGATGTATGAATCTCCCAGCTCCCATCGCGTCACACTTCCTCTGTTTAGCAATCGAGGGTCGTCTCACTGCAACAGTTTAGCTCGTGGCTAAAGCCAAAATCGATGTTAAGACTCGTCATCTAAGATATGGAACTAACAAAGATCCTGTTTTTATCCTTCTGTAAACAGATCTCCTCTCTGTCGTTCTGGACTCCTTTTCCAGGTCTTGCTCTTATTATTATTACTATTATTATTATTATTAGAGGCTTTCATCTTTATGTTTACTGTTAATTTGTGTTTTTTCTATTTAATGCGCAAATAAACAAAATCATTGTGACAACCAGTCAGACGGCATCTGTGGCAGGAAGGGCCTTCATGAGTACACACACACACACACACACACACACACAGTGTGTGATTGATTATTGATCAGAAGAGCAGATGGTTTCTCTCCTGCTGCTTCAACACCAACTGATGGCTGGCGAAGTGCCTCTGCTGCCCTCTGTTGGACGGATATTGAGCTACAGCAGGTGACCATCAGACTTCCATCTCAGCAGGAGATGGAAGTCTCAGACCTGGGACCGCTCGCAGTCAGCTGATTTGTTTAGTGGTTATGATCGGGATTCACTGTTAAACATTTCAGTCGGGAGCGGCTGGGACAGCTGCAAAAAAACTTCTTCCTCCTTATCTGAGTGCACAACCTTCGGGATTCCCACCCCCAAGAGACGGAAAAGGTGAGCGAGGGCCGGTGGTGTCCAGGTGAAACCAAGAAAGCTCCCCCGCTCTTTGTTTTTCTGGCGATGGCTATGTCTGTTCTTTGATCGGGGTTTCTCTGGCTGTGGAGTCCCTGCCCTGCCCGGCAGATCCACAGGTGTGCAAAGGTGTTTCATTCAAGTGCTGCTGCAGTCAGCTGTTGATCAACAAGCATAGTTTCGATTTGTCCTGCTTAACGTTCGTTCCATAGTCAATAAGTCCTGTATTTTAGACAGGCTTCGCCTAGCGTGGAAAATAGCCGGGGAAACCTGAAGCAAGTGCAAACTAAAATGAAGGCTCGATTTGACAAAAAAGCTGTGGATAGAAGTTTTCAACCAGGGGAGAAGGTGTTGATGTTATTGCCCGTGGTGGGGTCCAGTTTACTAACGCAGTTTGCTGGTCCTTACGGTGTTGAATGTAAACTCGACAATAACCACTATGTGATTCGCACTCCAGATCGGCGGCAAAAAAACAGGGTTTGTCATGTGAATACGTTGAAACTAGTGATGTGTGGTTCGCGAACGAAATGGCTCTCAGAGCCGGCTCTTTGGCGTGAACGACGCAAGCCGGCTCCTTATCGCGAGCCGTGGGTTTTTTTTTTTCTTTCTCTCTCTCTCTTGCACTTTTTTCCGCTTCACTCTGCACACGAGCCTTGTGCTTTATGCTGGGCAGAGGGGGGAGGGGCGGTAGCACAGGAACAGAGCAGGAGGGAGAGAGAGCCGGGACAACAACGTCACATTAGAAAGGTATAGTAATCATCCAAAACTATTTTCAGTTGCAGATGATAAAGGATTCAGAAAGTTTATTCATGCAGGTCCATATGGCAGAGAATATGCATCTTCCTTTTGTTTTCATATTATAATTTATATTTAATTGTGTTGTGGTTTGCAGTGTTTTGTGTTGTTTCACTTTAAATTTGTAAAAGGAAAAAGCTGAAAATTTAAATAGTTAAAAGTTGAAATGTGAATAGTTGATTTTTGTATTATATGATTTATTTATTACATTTTATGTGGAGTGAATAAATAAAAGTATATTTACGGTGGCCCCTAGAGACAAAGCACGTACAAACTTCAAATCACGTACGAACCCTGAAGCACGTACAAACTCGTAAAAACTCCAGAACACGTACAAACTCCAAAACACGTAAAAACTCAGAAGCACATATAAACTCAAAACACGTACAAAAGACAACAGAAGTGTGTGTTTGTGTTTTGGAGTTTGTACGTGCTTTGTCTCTGGGGGCCACCGCTTATATTTATATATATAAGCGGTGGTATATAAATAAAACCACTTTTTTTTTACATTAGTAATTTCTTTTTGCATAATTTTATATTATTGTTAATAATAAATTAATTAAAGCAACAAAACAACCTGAAGAGCCAGTTTGGAGCCGAAAGAGCCGCCTCTTTTTAGTAAGCTGAGCCGAAAGAGCCGGTTCTCTAAAAAGAGCCGGAAATCCCATCACTAGTTGAAATTGTTCTATCCCCGTAAACAAAATACAGCAGCGCCCCCGGTGTGCGCTGTTGCCATCCTCCCCGCTTACAAACTCTCGGATGACGGATTATCTGGGAGGGATGATGCATTAGGTAGTGGGCTGAAAAATTCAGTAATTTTAAATGATCTTGAATCATTTGTTGCCGATTTACCTGAAACTGCTCAAACTGACATCATTACTCTGATAAAAAATAATTTGTCACTTTTATCTGATCACCCGCGCCAAACGACTGTCTTATGTCATGACATTGATGTGGAGGGGCATAAGCCAATTAAACAACATGCGTACCGGGTGAATCCAGTGAAAAGGGAAATAATGCAGAGAGAAGTCAATTATCTCCTAGAGCATGGCTTAGCTGTTCCAAGTGCTAACGCATGGAGCTCTCCATGTGTGTTAGTGCCCGAGTCTGACAACACTCCTCGATTCTGCATGGATTATCGAAAGGTGAATGCGGCCACTAAAGCAGACTCTTTCCCATTACCTAGGATGGGTATGGATGACTGTGTTGATCGGATGGGATCCGCTACATGTGTGACCAAATTGGATTTATTAAAGGGATATTGGCAGGTTCCTTTAACCGCAAGAGCGTCTGAGATCTCTGCATTCGTTACCCCCGATCACTTCCTTCAGTATACAGTGATGCCCTTCGGCTTGCGTAATGTGCCAGCGACATTTCAGCGCCTGATGCCTAAGGTTTTGGTCGGGGTACCTAACTCTGATGCCTACTTAGATGATGTGGTCATCTATTCTGCTTCCTGGAGCAGTCATCTCCAAACCCTCTTAACTGTTTTTAAGCGTTTCGAGGAAGCATCGCTCACTGTAAATCTGACCAAATGTGAGTTCGGAAAAGCCACCATCACCTAGCTCGGAAAGCAGGTGGGTCATGGGCGAGTGTGCCCCATAACCGCAAAGGTGGAGGCTATTATTGAGTTTCCGATTCCACAAACAAGGAGGGCGTTACGCCGCTTCTTGGGAATGTGTGGTTACTACCGCAGTTTCTGTAAAACCTTTGCCTCTGTAGTCGCTCCCCTGACTGACCTGGTCAGCCCGACCAAACCCTTCACATGTACTGCGGCGTGCCAAACTGCTTTTGAGTCAGTGAAAACTTTACTGTGCAGTGCCCCAGTTTTAGCAGCACCTAACTTCGTGTCTCCTTTTAAGTTGGAGGTGGACGCCAGCGCAACTGCAGTGGGTGCGGTCCTGCTGCAAGTAGATCAACACGGTGTGGACCGTCCAATCTGCTATTTCTTGAAGAAATTCAATAAACACCAAATGAACTATAGCACCATCGAAAAGGAAGCGCTTGCATTGTTGCTAGCCTTACAACACTTCGAGGTCTATATTGGGTCTAGCTCCGTGCCCGTTCAAGTTTTCACAGATCATAATCCACTTGTGTTTCTTTCGCGAATGCAAAACTCCAATCAGCGACTCATGCGCTGTCAGGGTTCCTGGATCATTGACCCAGTGTCTTTTTTCACATGTATGTTTCCTGTTTTATTGTGTTGGTCATCTGTCTGTGTGCTGTATGGTTACTTCTACTTCCTGTGTCGTTAGTCAGGCTTGGTTAAGCGGTGTTGTCCCCTGTTTCTATTCTTCATCTTTATCCGATGTATTCAAGCCCTCTGTTTCCCTCCGTTGCTTTGTCATCGGCAATTCTGCGTTTTCAGATCAGTCGTTCAGTTTAGTAACAGCATCTTTACAGGTCTACCTAAAAAATCAGTCAGACAACTGCAGCTCATTCAGAGCTCTGCTGCTCGAGTCCTCACTAAGACCAAAAAAGTGGACCACATCAGTCCAGCTCTGAGGTCTTTACACTGGCTGCCTGTCCGTCAGAGGATAGACTTTAAAGTTCTGATGCTGGTCTATAAAGCTCTGAATGGTTTAGGACCAACATACATCAGTGACCTCCTGACCCAGTATGAACCTTCCAGATCCCTCAGGTCATCTGGATCTGGTCTTTTATCAATTCCCAGAGTCAGAACCAGACACGGAGAAGCTGCATTCAGCTTTTATGCTCCTTATATCTGGAACAAACTCCCAGTAAGCCTCAGATCAGCTGAAACACTCAGTTTATTTAAATCCAGGTTGAAGACTCACCTGTTCTCAGCTGCATTTGAATAAAGCACCAAATCCACACTTTTAAGCTTAAATTTCAAAACTTACATTTAACTACTGATTTTATCTACTGTTCTGATTTTATCTGTTTTGATTTTATATACTGTTTTGTTTGTTTGTTTGTTTGTTTGTTAATTAGTTAGTTTGTTTGTTTTCTTGTTTTAATCAATTTTAAATTTTAAATCATGCTTTTTATTTGTTTTTGTTTCTAATGTCTCTGTAAAGCACTTTGAATCACCTTGTTGTTGAATTGTGCTATACAAATAAACTTGCCTTGCCTTGCCTTGCCTTTCATATTCTGCTCATCTTGTCTTCATGATAAACACCGTGCACATATACTCTAAAATTCACACACTGAACGTGACATGGTGATGCACATTCTAAGTGGATGGACGGTGTTAAAGGCAGTACTACACAGGTGAGAGTGAACACACTGCAGCAGGTAGATAACATCATCATCCACCTGCATGAGAGGCTGAGGCAAACTGAAGACAGTCGAGAGCATATTTCACCTGCAAGAACCGGTGTTAGGTTCACCTTTGTGACATGTGACATCAAGGCAACTGCTCTGAAGTTGCCAGAAGGGGATGCTTTCTTTGGTACCAGCACTAAGCATGATGTTGATGTCCTGGCGTCTCTGTTGGCCTGAGCAGTGAAGGAAACGGGTCCAGGTGCTGAGGTCCGGTGCAGCCTGATATGACCTCTGGTTTCTAACCAGCGCACAGCTCGTCTATCGTTTCCTGTTTATATTTCCTTCAATGCTGTATTTGGTTTGCAGCATTAAGACCTTTCACTGGTCTTGGAAACTTTATTGAAACAAGTCACTGCATCAAATCCAAAATAAGAAAAGTTTTCTCTGAAAACTTTAAAAATTCCCAGTTTTGATATTCAGTGTTGTAGTTGGACTCTGTATTTTAAACAGTTTATTTGACGCCTCTTTCTCCCTCCACACGCCTGCAGCTGGCTGGAAACTCCTCGGGTGTGTCTGCAGTTTCTCCATCAGTCCAGCAGGCGGAGCCAAACTCACACAGACAGACTGTTCATGTGGTGAAGAAACTTTATTACTGATCTCACAAATACAGGCCATTTACCATCTCACAACATCCATAACAATAACATTACCTTATCAACCCAGCATCACTAATCAATCATCGATTGATCGTGTTTGTGTGTGTAGAACTGCAGCAGTGGCGAGGCAGGCTGTGTCAGGTTTGTGTGATGTCACAGACTTTGGGCGGGGTTTCAGTGCGGTTATCCGAATCTCAGCCCGACTGTGGACAAATACACTTATAGAGGTATGCGCGTGCGCGCGCACACACACACGTGTAGGTGGTGATGTTATTGCATTTCTCCTTACAGACTCCTTATTAGAACTATGAGCTCGTTTCCTTTGCATCTTATGACGTCATCAACACATCATCAAAGGTCCAACCGCTACTGCTGGACAGTGGACACACACAGGTACTACACACACACACACAACAGTTCCGTAGTTGAGGTGCTAATTTGGTAACTTTGTGTGTGTGTGCAGACTCAGCTCAGAGTATTGTGGCGTCCTCCAGACGGTGAGAAAAGTGTTCCCATTGGCTACATCATTCTGTCAGTCATCTGTGCACTCCTCCTCCTCTGCATTCCCTGTTTCATCTTCTGGAAGGTATCAATCAATCAATCAATCAACCACTACTCAGCCAGTTATGTACAGACTAGAGATGGCACGATACCACTTTTTTATGTCCGATACCGATACCGATATCATAAATTTGGATATCTGCCGATACCGATATGAATCCGATATAGTGTGTTTTTTAATCAATAAAACTGTTTTTTAATATCTTGCTGCATTTTGTATAAGTTCATACTCAAGTTTAAATAAACAACAACACTAATGCTATTCTGTATACCTGTATGTAAAAAATACACTGCACCCAAAATATTTCATAGTTCAGCAAAACTGATGAATCTAATAAACTTAAACCTACTCAATCCTTCCTATTCTGGTATTTTAAAGAGCGCTTAGCAGAAATAGTAAGCAACCTAACTAATAGGGTTGCAAACTCCCAGCAAAAAAAAAAAAAAAAGGAACCACCCCCCAACCTCCACCTCATGATGCTTAATCGACGTAATCAACTTTAATTTGATGCAGTGTGGAAAAAAATGCACAGAAATAAATTATTTTTCAAGAATAATTAAATAGATTCAACATCTTTCTTCAGCAGAACTGCAGACTGCACAGATGGTACCTTCCCAAAGGAAAAAGTACGATAGCTTACTAGGGTATATTAGACTTAACAGTTACTATATACAGTAATGGACTTCTATATATTTTACATCAGATTAAAACTTTGGGTGTAAGATTCAGATAATTATTTATTAAAAGCTCGACATTTTAAATGAGAATGAGAAAGAAAAGTATGTCTTTGTGCCCCCTTTTCCCTGTTCATGCCCTATCGGCCCCCCTGGCTAAACTTTGCTAGATCCGCCCCTGCACAGTTACCAGCTGTCAGCTGCGTAGAAAAAGATCCTGGTGTAGAAAGTAATATTAAATAAATTCTAACAACAGATTATAAAGGTTAAACGTGCTGCTGTTGTTCAGCTGCTGGTTTCCTCTTTTTGGCGCAAAGTGGGCCAAAAACAAAGAGAGACGGACTCGCGACAGAAAAGCCGATCAGCTGATCATTGATCAGTTTCACGATTGAAGTAGCAGCAGGAGAGGGAGAGGCAGTCGCTTCATATATCAGTTGTTAAGCTTAACGCGGGAATGCTTTACAAACATTCAGAGATGAACTTACACACTTGCTTTACTTCTCTCTGGGATCACTTCCTCGGAGATGAAATGCTGGTTTGGTAGCGAGGCTACAAATACACACAGCCGCTCTATCACGTGAGCACACTGCTCCGACGTGCTACGGTTATGAGCCGAGTTACGCCGTGTCGCAAGTTTTGTGAGGTGCTTTTTTGATATTTAATGGATCAGATTACATTTTTTATTTCTCTCCGATATCCGATCCAGTAATTTACGTCAGTATCGGACCGATACCGATACGTAATATCGGATCGGTCCATCTCTAGTACAGACTAGTCTAGCATTCAACAGAGACACAGCTGGTCTGACTGAGCATTCCCTGTCTGTGAATTTCAGTGTGTCAGGTGTGTGTTAGAGCTCTGACACACTTGGGGGGGTATGTATAACAAAAAGAAAAGAAATCTTGGACACTGCTAGCATAATGGACAGGTTTTTGATGGGGGCTCCCACACAAAGCAGAGGATGAAGCATCTCCATATATGCTTCCAAGCCAAAGACTAGAACATATGATGAAGCATATCTTGCCTTTGGCTTCACCTGCACAACAGCTGTCGTGGTAGGTAGGTCTCCTCTGCAGAATTACTTTCCCCTGCATCGAGAGCACACGCTGGGCTGTCAAAATCACAGACAAACAGTATCCCACATTCTTGATTTTTAGTTCACAAACACTTCCTGTACGACTAACTACTCCTGAAACTCTGGAGGTTTTAGCTCTTTATACAGCAAAGTTGCAGGAGGATAAAAATAAGTATCAGGTAAAATAATCCGATTGGATACCACGTGAGAACAATAAATATATCACTTTCTGTTGTAACCCTCAAACTGAAAGGTAATGTAACGACACTCATTTTTCACTTTTTCAAAAAACTAAAACATCACTACTCCCACGTCTAATGTCTGTAATGGAGTCGGAGTGAACTGGATCCGCACTCTGTGCTAATGCTCGCGAGGCAGGGGAACACATTTTGTCAGTACCTTGGTGCAACACAGATCCTGCCACAGTTTGTTCCCCTGGTTCAAATCACGGACAAACAGTATCCCACAGGTGTTTCTGTTTTTAAACTAGTGCTGTCAACATTAACGCGTTAATACGCCGTTAACACAGCTAAATGTGTTAACGCGATCATCACGATTAACACGATTAAAATTGTTAATGCGCTTAACGCGTCTGGAGCACAAAATGAACAAACTTCGGACAAACTGCCTCCAGTGATTTTGAGTCTCCTGCGTTATAGACCAGTTAAATGTTAATCGCGTTAGTTGTGATGACGGCGTTAACGCGCTTAAGCTGCATTAATGCGTTAACGCCGAGTAACCCTCACACAGACTAAACTGCGTAAACTCGTTAATGGGGATTTGACCATTTTGATGCGCTAACACGGGTCAGGTGCATTAACGCGTTAGCGCTGACAGCACTATATTAAACCCATTTTGCACAGAGAGACATTATTTAAAAATGTGTTGATAGCACTGTTGAATATTCTTACACAGTAAAAAAACAACAACAAAAACAACTATATGTAAAATAATTACACCATAAAGATGGTTTGTTTTTCTGTGGCTTGTTTAATAGCAATCTGTAACGTATTGCAGTGACTTTTATTGGCTGAACTGTTTTCAAAAGGTTTGAGGTGTGAAATAAACTGCAACAGAGTTTGAAAACAAAATATGTGTGTGTGAGTGTGGTTTGGGGGTTTCTTGTAAAACATAGGGGTCGTAGCAAAAAAAGTTTGGGAACCACTGATTTGGAGGATGTTTGTGATTAATTAGCGGTTCGTGTCACATTCCGTTTGTCAGCTCCACAGTAATGTGATGATTACTGAACTAAATTCAGTTTGTACCTGTGCAGGTATCCTCAGTCACCGTGACGACCACGCTGAAGTCGCCTCGGCTAGTTTTCATCTTTGTTTTGTGTTCACATGTAAAATGTGTGTGTGTGTGTGTGTGCAGCTTGGTTTCTTCAGGCGAACTCTCCCCAAAGATGAAGACGATGATGAGGATGAGCAGCGTTTGTCTGAAGGTCTTATGACTGAATAACACCGAGTGTCACATGATCACTGATGAAGTGGGAGGTGCTCTAATTATTGATCGACACCTTAATAAATGTCTGCACTGCAACATGTTTATCAATAAAGTTCACTTTCAGTAAAACTCAACAACAAACGTCTCCATCTGTAAACAAACAAACAGGAAATAAGAATGAGATGACACACGAAGCTCCCACTGATCACACACACACACGCGCGCGCGGACACACACACACACACACACACACACACACTTGTTCTCCTCCGTTGTGAGGACACTCAGTCACCCTGAACTGAAACTTCACCCAGGCTTTCTTTGTGCTGTCTGACCAAGCCTAAAGCCTGTTTCAGGGGTTAACAGTGGTCACCGTGGTGAGCATGCTCACATCAAACAAGGCAACATCATCAGAGGAACAGCTGATACAGACCAAGGCAGAAAAAAGTTCTTGTGATGCTTACAGCCACTCTGACAGCGTCCCCCATCAGAGCGCTCAGATTTTAAAGTGGAACTTGCTGCAGTATGTCGCAGATCAGAGTGAATGAATGTGATTGGTTGAACAGATACTCAGGTGTGTGTTTGCAGCAGATCAGAACCATGGTCTGGATCAGCGCACTATCACATGGATGTTCAGTCTGAGCAGCTGGAGCTTCATTTCCTGCTTTCAGGAACAAGCTGCACATGAACGAATGAGAGGAAACTCGGAGTCTTTATTCTCTCAGCTGCAGCATCGCTGCTGGTTCAGGGTCAAAGAGTAAAGATCAAAACAATCATTAAATATAAAAAACTTGTAGCTGTTCAGTGGGTGATGGTCTGGGGCTGGGCTGTACTCAGGTCAGGAATGGAGCTCAGTGAGGTTCCCTGAGACAGGCGGTGTTAGGGTTAGGAGCAGATGTTGCTCTGCAGATGTACTTTTAATTAATGAGGCCTTCACAGGGGTCATAGCTACCCCCCACCCCTCAACCACACCATCAGGGACAATCAGCTGATGGTTGATCTCCAGACTGGACAATGAAGATGGGAGGTCTTCCTCAGAGCCGCCGCCATGATATCCCGGTCTGTGAGTTCATCACTGCAAACCTCTAATCGCTGGGATTTACAAAGCTACTGGGAAGGAGGGAAGGAAGGAAGGAAGGAAAGAGGAGACAGACATAAGTAGTTTTCCACCCTGAGTTCTGCCTCACAGGCAGCTCCTCCTCTCAGGCAGTGTAACGCCTCCTTCACTATGGTTGGATAGCTGTGGCCGCTTCCTCTGATTGGTGCAGCAGTGGCCACCCTGTGAGTCGGTGCGGGGGGGGCTAAAGGCTGTTGTGCAGTGAGGGAGGATGAAGAGGATTACTGCAGATTACAGAGTAGTTTATAACAGCAGAGAAGAAGAAGAGAGAGGCACACCCAAACCAACTGAGCCTACTGGCCTGACTGGGCCTGTCCTGATGCAGTGAACTGGAACCAGTCTGTTTGCGACTAACTGGACTTGGCTGGGTTCTGGAGGGTTGAGGTGGACTGCAGTGGTCTGAGGAAGAGGAAGTGGATGGACGGTTTCCAGGCGTACGGGGCGGGGAAGGCCGGCGGAGCGTTCGACCCTGCAACCTTCATCAGGCAGCCGCAGACTGTCGTTAGGATCCTGTGCTGGGTAAGTCCTGTGATGTCATAATTATGTCATAGATGGGTCTCTAAACAAACCAATCATTAGTGTTATGGACAAACCTGAGAGGTCTCACGGTGCCATCCAATCAGATCCAAGAAGCTGTGGTGTCATGTGACAGGCTCACCTGTTTTATCTTAGAGCGTTCAGGTGAGTTTGACAATGTGGGTTACACGTTCTCTCAGAGTCTCATCTGCTGAACGCACAGTCTCACATCCGCGCTGGTGCCTGGCCCCCTCCCTGAATGCCTGGCCCCCTCCCTGAATGCCTTCCTCTCAAAACATGCCCCACATGTTCCCCAACACGTGTTTTAAGCTCCATCCAGCAGGGGGATGAATGTCTGACAGGTTAGAGTAAATCCAGCAAAGTGAGGCAGAAAAAATTTAAATGGAGTCCCGAATTGTCCGAATTCTGAATGAAGTCTGAGGTTTGACAGAACCTCTTAGATCTGTCGTTCTGATCCAGTTCAGGTGAGTCTGGGTCCACCTGGTCTGCTGATGTCCATCCTCCTCTGATGTGCCTCTGACCTGAGAGATGATGGAAGTAAAACTTCAGGAGATCAGCATCTTCACAAATGTCTGCCTGTTCTGATGTTTAAGTGATCAGCCTTTGTGTTAATGTGTGACTGAGTGGCTCTGGTTCTGGTCGGTTCTCTCTCTGTTTGGGGTCAGCTGTCACTTTACTGGCTACTGGGTCCTGAGAGTCCTGTGTGATTCAGTCATGAGATTGGTGTTAAAATTCCTGAGGCTCAACACAAGACTGCTCAAACAAAACCTCACTGTTTGACTCTGCAGCCACTCTGATTGGACAGCTCAGGAGAGAGACTGCCGTGATTGGATAGAAACATGCAGTCCTCCACGCCTCCATAGCACAGGATGGAAGAGGTAATTGTGGAGCTGGGAGGTGTATGCTGCAGGGTAACAGCTGCTTGCTGGTTAAAGGTCACATGGAGCTCTGTTAGGTCCAGCTGCACATGATTGATTGTTTAAAAGCTGAAAACCTTCCTTTATTAACAGGTTTCTGATGTGAAATATTTGCAGATATACAGACGCTATTCAAGGACCACAAATAAAACACTCTCCAAAACTGTGATTGTCTTTGTATAAATGTATTAAAGTGTGACAGGAGGCCGTGTATCCACTCGAGCTGCGCTGTGTTGATAGCATTTTTAATGACTGCAGTGCTTTCTTTGAGGAAGTCATCAGACTGCATGTGATCATGCCCACTCTGCTTCCAGAATCCAGCCATGGCACAAAAACATCAAACCTTGATGCCAAGGACATACCGTCCTGTTGCTAAGTTAACTTTCATTTTACAACAGCAGTCGGGTCCCAGCTCAGGCGAGAAACAGGAACTGTTTCAGTCGGGCCTCAGAGCCATTCATAGCACCGAAACTGTTAACAGTGACCTGCTACTCACATAATAGTCAGATGAAAATAGAAAGCTGATTCTGACTGATACCACTGATGATAAAGTGTTCTCAGCTCACCTCAAACACTGTCAAATCAAATCAAAGCAGCTCAACAAACATCAGCAAACACACAAACTGTGTGCGTGCAGTTTGTCCCACAGTGTGTTGCAGCTAACGTCCAGCTGCTTATTTGTCAGGGACAGAAAAGACAGAGAGCTACGTTCACTCAGAGATGGAGACAGATAAGAAAGAAGGAAAGGAGAGGAAGCAGAGAGCTTAGAGTCAAAGGAAGGATTTCTCTCATTTAAAGCTCACATGGAAGTCCTCATGTTGTTAAATCTGTACTTTAAACCTAAACTTTTACTTGAGTAAAAAAGTTGCTTCAGTACTTAAACTTTTACTGGAGTATTTTTTTAACACAGGTTCAAAATACTCCAGCAGCTCGAGTAGAAGTACAGCAGCTCCAGCAATGGTGCTGCCGTACTTCTACTTAAATAAAGAATGTTCCTACTTTGCTATCTCTGATAAAAGACAATTCACACCAAGGAGTCCTGCTCTCAAAAACTGACATAGATAACCCTGCTGGATCTAAAATATAAGTGCTTAACATTTTTAAACCGTGATTAGTGCCATCTTGTGTTACAGCACAGTGTGACATCACTGGGTTGGTTGGTTGCTGCTAATAGATTTGGGTTTTTTTATGTTCCACTTTAGTTTTTTTTCATTGCCTCACCAAACTCCTCCCACACCCGAGATTTTTCTTGGGAGAGACCCCAGTCCACAGGATCTTCACCTCCGTCTTCCAGTAAAGCTTCGACAGCATTCCAAGGCAGACTGAGGACATTGAGTCCAAATGGACCATGTTCAGCACATTGCTGGAGCTGCTGCACTGAGCTGCATCCACAAGGTGGTGGAGTCCATCATGCAGAAGGAGCTGTATGGAGCTCAGTTAGCCTGTGGGACTTCGAAAGCAGTCGATAGGTACTGACAGGCCTAGCAGAAAGCGGCTTGGGCAGTGGCCAACGCAAAAACTCCTGTGTGGGAGGAGTTCGGAGAGGCCATGGAAAAAGACATTCTGTGTGCCTCAAAGAATCCACCATTTCTCTCTTTGAGCCACTGATCTCCCATTGGCTGTTCCCGCTGAAACTCTGTCTGCCCCCTGCTGTCCTCTGTTGATGGCCTGGTAATGGTTCCGTGTCTGCGTTTGCTTTTTCATGTAATATGTAATTTCATGCATGTTTATAGGTTGTTGGGTTTATTTTTGAGAGAGAAGACAAATATGCTCAAAGTGCATTTATAAAAAAAATATTAAGCAGATAAAGGTTCAAGATAAAAATGGCTGCTGTGTCTCTTTGGTCACTCAGGAGACCCAAAAGAAAGAAAGAGCCCCACACCCAGCCAGTAAACAGTGTTACTGCGGGTCACAGAAACAGAACGTTAACATGATTGGTCAAAACTGTTGAGCGTGGCCTTGACATCTGACGTCGGCTCATGTTTCTTCTTCTGCGCCTTTCTGGACATCTCCTTATGTGGAGATGACACTCTCATTACCATACCAAATCCTGTTCATGTGGATGTAGTGTTTTCAGAGGCAAAACGAACAAATTATGAGATATATAGCCTTAAATATAAAATTACATTCTAACAAGATCAGTACACTTCGATCAGTAAAAGCTGTGTTTAAACTTGCTCATTAATAAACTTTACTTCCTCGCTCCAGCTCTTCTCCATCGTCATCCTCGGCTGCGTTGCTAACGAGGGCTATGTCAACAGGCCAGAGGAGGTGGAGCCGTATTGTATCTTCAACCGCAACCAGAACGCCTGCAACTATGGCATCACCATGGGAACATTGGGGTTCCTATGCAGCGCTGCTTTCCTGGCACTGGATGTTTACTTCCCCCAGATCAGCGGCGTGAAGGACAGGAAGAAGGCCGTCATGGCTGACATTGTAGTGTCAGGTGAGTGTCCATCTCCTGTGCTTTGGAGTCGGTGGGATTAGGCACGTGTGTTTTGTGCATTTTGTTAAATGTGGTTCCTCCGTGCTGTGTGCAGCTCTATGGGCCTTCATCTGGTTTGTGGGCTTCTGTTTTCTGGCCAATCAGTGGCAGGTCTCTAAAAAAGAGGACAATCCTCTGAACGAAGGAGCCGACGCAGCCAGAGCAACCATTGTTTTCTCCTTCTTTTCCATCTTCACCTGGGTAAGTATGTGAAGGCTTCCACTGCTGCCACCTGCTGGTCAGACTACTGCACAAACACGTTTATTTAGAAATATTTAAACCCTTGCACATGTATAAGATATGTTTTGCACATGTAACAAACAACTCATATGATTCTGTTTCCTTCTGTCTGTGTTGTCGTATGTGTGTTGTGTCCCATGTCATGTGATGTGCCTCATGTCATGTGATGTGACGTGTTGTATGTAGGGCGGTCTCACTCTGCTGTCTCTGGAGCGTCTGAAGAGAGTCTCCTTTGAGGAAGAATACAACAAACTGTTCAGCTCTCCTCTTGCCTGAAACTCAAACCTTACTTGACTTGTCTCTTTTAGCTAATCAGGGGCGAGCCTTCATGTGCTTTCTGTTTCCTCCTCATAGCTCAGTCTGGACTCTTATTCTAAGTGCCTTACTGTTGCTGCGGTAACTGAGTCATTCATGAACTATGTTGTGCGTTTTCTTTTTGCAGTGATGTCGTTGTGTGTGATGTGATATCACCATGTACTTTGGTGTATGAAGATCTAATAAAGTGACATTAAGATTAACATATTAAAGTAGAAGCATGGTCCATGAAGAGACAATGGACTGCTCCCTGCTGCTGGCTGTCACCTGTTTTATGTGCAACACTAAAGAACAAACTTACTGTACTAAGCAAAACTCTTGAGTCATTCTTAGGATAGCTAAGAATAGATGCGGTGATTTATTGAAACCTGTGCAAACGTATGTGGAACACAGTAAATGAGTTTGAATGATTCTAACGAGCTTGAAAGTGAATAGTTGGTGTGAGCAGCTTCATCCTTCAGCTCCATCTGAACTCTCAAAGCAGCTCTCTCATCTCTACGAGGATCTTCAGAAATAGCTCTCCAGGCTTCCAGAAGGACATTCAAAGCTCCTGTTTGGATGTTTCTGCCTTTTGTCCTCTGTCAGGGTGATTCCACGCTGCCTCAGTAATGGAATCAGAATATCTTTATTGTCCTTATAACACGTGCAATGAACAGAACAAGAATAAATATAAAAAAAAAGAAAAAGAATACAGTCAGAAAAATCACGGTTTGATATTTTTTCGATACAAAAAAAATGTTCATGCCTTTTTAATTTGTCATTTATTAAAATTATAAATATATATTTTAACTCAAAAGTACAGTTTTTTAATTTAATGTTGCTGAAACAACAGAGTAATAAAAAATAAATCTATCTGATGGAGAAATCACTCATCTTTGGAAAAGAGAGTTTATTACAGAGAAATGTCTCTTTCCAAAAATAAAAGCTATACTATACGCTTCTTCTGGGCTATATTCTCAGCAGCATATTAAACATATCAGGTCCCCATAAGGAGAATCATGTGTTAACGGCTGTCTAAATGACTCGGGTAAAGTTTGTAGCATGCGTGCTTGTTGTTTTTGTCTGCTTCCACTTGTCTTTGCACTAGGATGATATCGGAGTAAATGTGCAGTCATATTTGTTGTGTTCCCACTAGTGCTGTCAGCGTTAATCTGAAATGACGTTAACGCCACAACACGGCAAATCTCCGTTGACGAGCTACTGCGGATCGCCCCGTGCATGGGGGTTGGACGGCCAACACGTTAACGAGCTAACTGCACTAACGCACTAGTTCCCACCAATATAATTGAGCATTGCGTGGCACATCCAACATACTGTTTTACTTTAGTCCATGACGCGCTTACCTTCAGGGTCATACGTCACATGAAAACCAAAATAATTCCAAACGCCAGATCTGAATGAGGGTGGGGGAGGTTCAATTTGCCATGTTGCAAGCAGAGCTTAACTTCTGTCTCGCTAGCTTGCCCTGCGCTCAGTGAATCTGCGTTCGACTACTCCGCCTAGGCTGCACTGTCGAGCGCAGATCCACTGAGCGCTCAACACAGACAGCATCGTCAGAAGGAAAGTTGATAAAATAAATAAAAAATTTTGTATTATTCGATACATATGCGTACCGAACCGAAAGCACTGTATCGAACGGTTCAATATCGATACGAGTATTGTTGCACCCCTAATATATATATATATACATGGTAAATGGCCTGTATTTATATAGCGCTTTACTAGTCCCTAAGGACCCCAAAGCGCTTTACATATCCAGTCATCCACCATTCACACACTGGTGATGGCAAGCTACAGTGTAGCCAGAGGCGAGGCTGCCGGACACTGGCGCCACCGGGGTCTCTGACCACCACCAGGAGGCAACGGGTGAAGTGTCTTGCCCAAGGACACAACGACCGAGACTGTCCAAGCCGGGGCTCGAACCGGCAACCTTCCAATTACAAGGCGAACTCCCAACTCTTGAGCCACAATCGCCCCATATATATATATATATATATATATATATATTTAAAAAAAAAGAAAAAACACCCAGCACGCCCCTGCGGGCGGTTTATCCTTCAAGCTCGGGTCCTCTACCAGAGGCCTGGGAGCTTGAGGGTCCTGCGCAGTATCTTAGCTGTTCCCAGGACTGCGCTCTTCTGGACAGAGATCTCCGATGTTGTTCCCGGGATCTGCTGGAGCCACTCGCCTAGCTTGGGAGTCACCGCACCTAGTGCTCCGATTACCACGGGGACCACCGTTACCTTCACCCTCCACATCCTCTCGAGCTCTTCTCTGAGCCCTTGGTATTTCTCCAGCTTCTCGTGTTCCTTCTTCCTGATATTGCTGTCATTCGGAACCGCTACATCGATCACTACGGCCGTCTTCTTCTGTTTGTCTACCACCACTACAGGGAGTGCAGAATTATTAGGCAAGTTGTATTTTTGAGGAATAATTTCATTATTGAACAACAACCATGTTCTCAATGAACCCAAAAAACTCATTAATATCAAAGCTGAATGTTTTTGGAAGTAGTTTTTAGTTTGTTTTCAGTTTTAGCTATTTTAGGGGGATATCTGTGTGTGCAGGTGACTATTACTGTGCATAATTATTAGGCAACTTAACAAAAAACAAATATATACCCATTTCAATTATTTATTTTACCAGTGAAACCAATATAACATCTCCACATTCACAAATATACATTTCTGACATTCAAAACCAAATCAGCGACCAATATATCCACCTTTCTTTGCAAGGACACTCAAAAGCCTGCCATCCATGGATTCTGTCAGTGTTTTGATCTGTTCACCATCAACATTGCGTGCAGCAGCAACCACAGCCTCCCAGACACTGTTCAGAGAGGTGTACCGTTTTCCCTCCTTGTAAATCTCACATTTGATGATGAACCACAGGTTCTCAATGGGGTTCAGATCAGGTGAACAAGGAGGCCATGTCATTAGTTTTTCTTCTTTTATACCCTTTCTTGCCAGCCACGCTGTGGAGTACTTGGACGCGTGTGATGGAGCATTGTCCTGCATGAAAATCATGTTTTTCTTGAAGGATGCAGACTTCTTCCTGTACCACTGCTTGAAGAAGGTGTCTTCCAGAAACTGGCAGTAGGACTGGGAGTTGAGCTTGACTCCATCCTCAACCCGAAAAGGCCCCACAAGCTCATCTTTGATGATACCAGCCCAAACCAGTACTCCACCTCCACCTTGCTGGCGTCTGAGTCGGACTGGAGCTCTCTGCCCTTTACCAATCCAGCCACGGGCCCATCCATCTGGCCCATCAAGACTCACTCTCATTTCATCAGTCCATAAAACCTTAGAAAAACCAGTCTTGAGATATTTCTTGACCCAGTCTTGACGTTTCAGCTTGTGTGTCTTGTTCAGTGGTGGTCGTCTTTCAGCCTTTCTTACCTTGGCCATGTCTCTGAGTATTGCACACCTTGTGCTTTTGGGCACTCCAGTGATGTTGCAGCTCTGAAATATGGCCAAACTGGTGGCAAGTGGCATCTTGGCAGCTGCACGCTTGACTTTTCTCAGTTCATGGGCAGTTATTTTGCGCCTTGGTTTTTCCACACGCTTCTTGCGACCCTGTTGACTATTTTGAATGAAACGCTTGATTGTTCGATGATCACGCTTCAGAAGCTTTGCAATTTTGAGACTGCTGCATCCCTCTGCAAGATATCTCACTATTTTTGACTTTTCTGAGCCTGTCAAGTCCTTCTTTTGACCCATTTTGCCAAAGGAAAGGACATTGCCTAATAATTATGCACACCTGATATAGGGTGTTGATGTCATTAGACCACACCCCTTCTCATTACAGAGATGCACATCACCTAATATGCTTAATTGGTAGTAGGCTTTCGAGCCTATACAGCTTGGAGTAAGACAACATGCATGAAGAGGATGATGTGGACAAAATACTCATTTGCCTAATAATTCTGCACTCCCTGTATGTCCGGTTGGTTAGCCACCACCATTTTGTCCGTCTGTATCTGGAAGTCCCACAGGATCTTAGCTCGGTCATTCTCCACCACCCTTGGGGGCATCTCCCATTTTGACCTTGGGACTTCCAGGTTATACTCGGCACAGATGTTCCTGTACACTATGCCGGCCACTTGATTATGGCGTTCCATGTATGCCTTGCCTGCTAGCATCTTGCACCCTGCTGTTATGTGCTGGATTGTCTCTGGGGCATCTTTACACAGCCTGCACCTGGGGTCTTGCCTGGTGTGATAGACCCCAGCCTCTATGGATCTTGTACTCAGAGCTTGTTCTTGTGCTGCCATGATTAGTGCCTCTGTGCTGTCTTTCAGTCCAGCTTTGTCCAGCCACTGGTAGGATTTCTGGATATCAGCCACCTCCTCTATCTGCCGGTGGTACATACCGTGCAGGGGCCTGTCCTTCCATGATGGTTCCTCGTCTCCCTCCTCTTTCTTGGGTTTCTGCTGCCTGAGGTATTCACTGAGCATTCGGTCAGTTGGGGCCATCTTCCCAATGTATTCTTGGATGTTCGTTGTTTCATCCTGGACTGTGGTGCTGACACTCACCAGTCCCCGGCCCCCTTCCTTCCGCTTAGCGTACAGCCTCAGGGTGCTGGACTTGGGGTGATACCCTCCATGCATGGTAAGGAGCTTTCTTGTCTTTATGTCAGTGGCTTCTATCTCCTCCTTTGGCCAGCCTATTACCCCAGCAGGGTACCTGATCACGGGCAGGGCGTAGGTGTCGATGGCCCGGATCTTGTTCTTACCATTCAGCTGACTCCTCAGGACTTGCCTGACCCTCTGCAGGTACTTGGTGGTTGCAGCCTTTCTAGCGGCCTCTTCATGGTTCCCATTTGCCTGTGGGATCCCCAGGTACTTGTAACTGTCCTCTATGTCTGCAATGTTGCCTTCGGGTAGTTCAATCCCCTCAGTTCTGACTACCTTCCCTCTCTTTGATTCCGTAGTCGGTATCCGTAGCCAGTCTTGTTAATGATCTCACTGAGGGGGTTCAGGCCTATGCAGAACAGCAGTGGGGACAGAGCATCTCCTTGGTAGATCCCGCACTTGATGGTGACTTGTGCTATGGGCTGGGAGTTGGCCTCTAGTGTTGTACACCACATCCCCATTGAGTTCCTGATGAAGGCTCTTAGGGTCCTGTTGATCTTGTACAATTCTAGGCATTCCAGTATCCAGCTGTGGGGCATTGAGTCATAGGCCTTTTTGTAATCAATCCAGGCAGTGCACAGGTTGGTCAATCTGGTCTTGCAGTCTCGGCTGACTGTTCTGTCTACCAGTAGCTGGTGTTTTGCGCCTCTGGTATTCTTGCCAATCCCTTTCTGTGCCCCACTCATGTATTGACCCATGTGCCTGTTCATCTTAGCCGATATGATGCCTGACAGGAGCTTCCATGTAGTACTGAGGCAGGTTATTGGTCGGTAGTTGGATGGGACCGGTCCCTTCTTGGGGTCCTTGGGGATCAGGACCGTTCGACCTTCGGTTAGCCATTCCGGGTGTCTCTCGTTAACTAGCAGCTGGTTCATTTGTGCTGCCAGACGCTCGTGGAGTGCAGTCAGCTTCTTCAGCCAGTAGGCGTGAACCATGTCGGGCCCTGGTGCTGTCCAACTCTTCATACTGGAGACCCTTTCTTGGATATCTGCCACTGTGATGGTTACTGGACCATGTTCAGGGAGGTCGCTATGGTCTGCCCTCAGATCCACTAGCCACTGAGCATTGCCGTTATGGGTTGCGTCCTTCTCCCATATGCTCTTCCAGTATTGCTCCGTCTTGGTGGTGCTGTTCTCTTATTATTATTGTTCCCTTGCCACTGAGAGTACACCTTTGCTGGTTCTGTGGAGAACAGCTGGTTTATTCTCCTGCCTTCTATCTCTCTGGTGTACCTCCTCAAGCGGCTGGCCAAGGCTGTGAGTCTTTGCTTGGCAGTTTCCAAGGCCTCAGGTATGGACAGTTTGCTGTATTTCTTATGCACCTTCTTTGCCGCACCTTTCTGCAACTCCGTTAGTTGGCTAACGGAGTTGCACGCTCCGTGCTACTTTGATCTTGCCCTCTAGCCTCCTTCTCCATGGAGGGTACTGCCCCTTGTGGCTGTTCAACTTGTAGCCAAGCATCTCACTGATCACTGCTGCCGTATTGTAGATCAGCTTGTTAGTGTCGGTAATCGTGGTTGTAGGTATCGTCTGTAGTGCTGCATTAACATCATCTAGCAGACCTTCTGAAGGTACTTCACGTAATCTTGGTAACCGGCTACGGGGGATCCAGGTTTCAAGCTTGGCCATGATCCTATTTTTCAGGTCAGTTCCTCTCGCACTCAACGATCCTTCTCCTATCGCACTTGGGGCTATGTACCCAATCTCGGGTAGGGGTGATGCTATCTCCCCCCTGACCTGGCGTCCTGACTCCTCCTTGCCATAGCATTTATGTTGTACCTCGTCAATCTCTAGCTGTGATAGCAGTCCCTTCTTTCGAATGTTGGAACACTGAGCTACTAGTTGTTTCGCCGTCATTGTGGATGTTGGGTATCGAAGAATCCATAGGTCCCTCATCCTATTCGTGTAGCCCCTTCTGCCAGGGTTACTTGCGTAGTAGCATTCCAACAACGCCCTGTTTTCGTCTCTTGCCCACCGATGCCTTCTTGTTCCAGTAGCCCACTTGTCGTCAGGGTGCCCTGGTTCCTCAACACCTGACGCGGACCTTGTTGATCCGGGCGACGTCTGGATCAACAATATATATATATATATATATATATATATATATATATATATACATATATATATATATATACATATATATATATATATATATATATATATATATATATATATATATATATATATATATATATATTAGGGGTGCAACGATATTCGTATCGATATTGAACCGTTCGATACAGTGCTTTCGGTTCGGTACGCATATGTATCGAACAATACAACATTTGTAATTTATTTTATCAATTTTCCTTCTGACGATGCTGTCTGTGTTGAGCGCTCAGTGAATCTGTGTTCGACTACTCCGCCTAGGCTGCACTGTCGAGCGCAGATCCACTGAGCGCTCAACACAGACAGCATAGTCAGAAGGAAGAGCGCAGGGCAAGCTAGCGAGACAGAAGTTAAGCTCTACTTGCAACATTCAGATCTGGCGTTTGGAATTATTTTGGTTTTCATGTGACGTATGACCATGAAGGTAAGCGAGTCATGGACTAAAGTAAAACAGTATGTTGGATGTGCCATGCAATGCTCAATTACATTGGTGTGAACTAGTGTGTTAGCGCAGTTAGCTCGTTAACGTGTTTGCCGTGTAGCCCCATGCACGGAGCGATCGGCGGTAGCTCGTTAACGGAGATTTGCCGTGTTGTGGCGTTAAGGTCATTTCAACGAGATTAACCTGAAAGCACTAGTGGGAACACAACGAATATGACTGCACATTTACGCCGACATCATCCTAGTGCAAAGACAAAAACAACAAGCATGCTACTAACTTTAGCCGAGTCATTTAGACAGCTGTTAGCACATGATTCTCCTTATGCTGCTGAGAATATAGCCCAGAAGAAGCGGATAGTATAGCTTTTATTTTGGAAAGAGCCATTTCTCTGTAATAAACTCTCTTTTCCAAAGATGAGTGATTCCTCAATCAGATACAGGGCTTGCAATATCGCTAGCCCGACGTCCCGGAGCTAGCGATTTTTTCAGTCGGGCTACCAAAATCTATCTCTTCCCTGCCCGTCGGGCTATTGTAGGAAAAATATATGTCAATGCTTTTGCATTCTTTCAGAAATGTAGCTGGGTAATTATGTCATTGGCATCGGTGAGCCACTGTCAATATGTGACATATTGAAGTCGCGTTTGAATTTGCGCTTGTTTTTTTGCTTTCACTTTGCAATCGTGCGAACTGTGTATAGAGAGCGACAGCACTGATCTGTGAGTGATGATAATTTGTGCACCAATTCCTCTGACATCGTCTTATTAATCGTTAGCTTACTATGCAAACATGACAAGTGAAATCTCCCGCAGCAAGCTTAAACATGTGAGAGGTTGATCGCGCAGAGAATCGCTGAGCTTATGTGAGTGAGCGTGTAAAAGCATTTCAGTTCTGCTGAGCCAAATAAGACAGGTCAGGGTGAAGAAGTGACAGCCAAAGAAAAGCTTACCACAAAACGGAGAAGTTATGACAAATCAGACTATAAGGCAAAAAGAAAGTGCAGCTTTATGGTTTCATGGACAAAAGAATTTCTGTGGCTGCAATATGATGAGCTAAATAACCAGGGCCGCACATAAGTGGTCCGCAGGTGCGCATTCGCTGTCAAAATAAAAAACATGCACAAGGGTTAGGGTTAAATTTAAAAACTGTACTTTTGAGTTAAAATATATATTTATAATTTTAATAAATGACAAATTAAAAAGGCATGAACATTTTTTTTGTATCGAAAAAATATCGAACCGTGACACCAAAGTATCGAACCGAACCGAACCGTGAATTTTGTGTATCGTTGCACCCCTAATATATATATATATATATATATGCGTGTGTGTGTGTGTGCTGTTTCTCCAAATTAGCACTGGCACTGTTACCTTCATCCTCCACATATTCTTGAGTTCTCAGTCTGGCCTTCTTCCTCTGCTTATCCACTACTACCATGTTTGTTATGTTAGCCATCGCTGGTTTGTCCATTTGTATCTGTAAGTCCCGTAGGTTCCTAGCACAGATGTTACGGATGTTCCTGTACACTATGCTGGCCACTTGGTTATGGTGTTCCATGTATGCCCTGCCTGCTAGCATCTGGCACCCTGCTGTTATGTGCTGGATTGTCTCAGGGGCATTTTTACACAGCCTGCACCTGGGGTCTTGGTGTGATAGACCCCAGCCTCTATGGATCTTGTGCTCCTCTGTAATATTCTAGATATTTATAATTGAGTTATTTGTATATTTGAGCTATTTCTTTTAATTTTTAAACTTTGTAATATATTGCAGTATTTAGTTCAGTCTGTTACTTGTATTGTCTTGGAGCAACTGTAACCACATAATTCCCTTGTCCAGCCACTGGTAGGATTCTGGATGTCAGCCACCTGCCGGTTGTACATTCCGTGCAGTGGGCTGTCCTTCCATGATGGCCCCTCCTCTTACCCCTTGCTTCTTTTCTTTCTCCTGTTTCTTTCTTCGGTATTCACTGAACAGGTGGTCAGTTGTGGCCATCTTCCTGATGTACTCATGGAGTATAGTTGGATAGTATCGAAGAGAGGAAAGGGCAATCAGAAATGAGCGGACATGGAGGACACCTACAAGTACCTGAGAATCCCACAGGCAAACGGGCAATCACTGCCTGCAGAGGGTCAGGCAAGTCCTGAGGAGTCAGCTGAACGGTAACAACAAGATCTGGGCAATCAACACCTATTCCCTGCCACTGATCCTGCTGGGATATTAAGCTGGCCAAAGGAGGAAATGGAAGCCACTGACATCAAGACTAGGAAGCTCCTGACCACGCATGGAGGGTTTCACCCCAAGTCCAGCAGCCTGAGGCTGTACGCTAAGCAGAAGGAAGGAGGCCGGGGACTGGTGAGTGTCAGCACCACGGTCCAGGATGAAACAACAAACATCCATGAGTACATCAGGAAGATGGCCCCAACCAATTGTGTGCTCAGTGAATACCTCAGGCAGCAGAAACCCAAGAAAGAGGAGGAGCCATCATGGAAGGACAGGCCACTGCACGGCATGTACCAGACAGAAGACAGATAGAGGACATCCAGAAATCCTACCAGTGGCTGGACAAAGCTGGACTGAAAGACAGCACGGAGGCACTAATTATGGCAGCACGGGAAGCAGCTCTGAGCACAAGATCCATAGAGGCTATCACACCAGGCAAGACCCCAGGTGCAGGCTGTGTAAAGATGCCCCAGAGACAATCCAGCACATAACAGCAGGGTGCAAGATGCTAGCAGGCAGGGCATACATGGAACGCCATAACCAAGTGGCCGGCATAGTGTACAGGAACATCTGTGCCGAGTATAACCTGGAAGTCCCGAGGTCAAAATGGGAGATGCCCCCAAGGGTGGTGGAGAATGACCGAGCTAATATCCTGCGGGACTTCGAGATACAGACAGACAAAATGGTGGTGGCTGACCAACCGGACATAGTGGTGGTAGACAAACATGAGAAGACGGCTGTAGTGATAGATGTAGCAGTTCCCAATGACAGCAACATCAGAAAGAAAGAAGACAAGAAGCAGGAGAAATACCAAGGGCTCAGAGAAGAGCTGGACGAGATGTGGAGGGAGAAGGTAACAGTGGAACATGCTTTATCCAAAGCTCACTCTCTGTGCATTCACTCGCTAATTTACATTCACAGTATTCACTCACTGCCTCTTTTGAGTTTTACTAGCTTAGCTTAGCTCGTAGCCAACTCGCTAGCAGCATGGCCTATTCACCTGTCCCTCCTGAACTTTCCTGCTCATTGTGTCAGATGTTTAGTTACTCCTCTGCCTCCTTTAGCAGTAAGGATACTTGTAACAAATGTAGCATATTTGCAGCTCTGGAGGCTAAGCTCACTGAATTGGAGACTCGGCATTGCACCCTTGATACACCTGTAGCTAGCCAGGCCCCTGCAGGCGGTGCACCCAAAGACAGCGTAGGCCCCGCTAGCTGTTCCTCGGCAGACCCCAAGCAGCTGGGGAAAGAGGGCGGCTGGGTGACGGTGAGGAAGAAGCATAGTCTTAAACAGAAGCCCCAGGTACACCACCAACCTGTTCATGTGTGTAGCAGTTTTTCCCCACTTGGTGACACACCCGCCGGGGGTTAAACTCTGGTAATTGGCGATTCTGTTCTCAGACATGTGAAGCTAGAGACACCGGCAACCATAGTCAATTGTCTTCCAGGGGCCAGAGCAGGCGACATTGGCGGAAATGTAAAACTGCTGGTTAAGGGTAAACGTAAATTCAGTAAAATCATAATTCACGTTGGCCGATTGGAGGTCACTAAAATCAATATTGAATCCATGTGTACCTTTGCCAAAACAATGTCGGACTCTGTAGTTTTCCCTGGTCCCCTCCCCAATCAGACCAGGAGTGACATGTTTAGCCGCATGTTCTCCTTAATGTAAGGAGCTTGGAAAGACAAGCGTCTGGACTTCTTTGAGTTGCTTGAAAACGTTTCACCTCTCATCCGAGAAGCTTCTTCAGTTCTAAGGGTCAAATGGTGGAGAGTCCCAGATTTAAACCCAGTGGGAGTTTCCCCCCAAAGAGGAACGATGGACCCCCTGATGATCCTCTACCTAATCACATGATCCAAGGTGTGAAAACAGGTGTGGGTCACAATCGGCCAGGGTTTCGGGTGGACTCATCCTGAAACCTGGCCCCACTCTATTATGTGATTTCCTGAGGTCAGATGACCCAGGATGTGAGTGGGCGTTAAGGCGTCTGGGGAGGTCTGGGCATTCCTCGCTGCACTGTACAGCATACACCACATTCTTAAGTTTGTGTTTAGGAGTTTTGTGGGATGAAACAGTTTCTGTCTGAGTGTGTTGCTGGGTCTGAAATCTGGGTCTGAAATCTGGGTCTGATTTCCTTTATATGTAAAGGAAACACTTAAAACATGCGGTTATCCTAATTGGGCGTTTATAAAGTCAGCAAAGATGCACAGAAAAGAAGATCAGACACCAGCGAGGGAGGATAAGAAGGACAGACGCAACAATATTGTCATCCCCTATGTAGCCGGTGTATCAGAGAAACTCAGGAGAGTTTTCTCCAAGCACGACATCCCAGTGTATTTCAGACCCAGCAACACACTCAGACACAAACTGGTTCACCCGAAAGACAAAACTCCTAAACACAAACTTAACAATGTGGTGTATGCTGTACAGTGCAGCGAGGAATGCCCAGACCTCTACATCGGAGAGACCAAACAGACACTTCACAAGCACATGGCACAACATAGAAGAGCCACCTCCACAGGACAAGACTCAGCAGTCCATCTGCATCTAAAGGTCAAAGGTCACCCTTTTAGGATGCCAATGTTCACATTTTGGACAGAGAGGACAGATGGTTTGAAAGAGGAGTGAAAGAAGCCATCTATGTCCACTGTGAGCGACCATCTTTGAACAGAGGCGGGGCTTACGACACCAACTGTCTGCCATCTATAATCCAGTTTTGAGTTCCCTCCCCAGACGCCTTAATGCCCACTCACATCCTGGGCCATCTGACCTCAGGAAATCACATGATAGGGTGGGGCCAGGTTTCACAATGAGCTCACCCGAAACCCTGGCTGATTGTGACCCGCACCCGTTTTTATACCTTGGCTCATGTGATTAGAGGATCATCAGGGGGTCCTTTGTCCCTCTTTGGGGGGAAACTCCCACTGGGTTTAAATCTGGCACTCTGCACCATTTGACCTTAGAACTGAAGAAGCTTCTCGGATGAGAGGTGAAACGTTTTCAAGCAACTCAAAGAAGTCCAGACGCTTTTCTTTCCAAGCTCCTGTCATGGCTCGTAGGATGAGCTGTGTGGAATTGTTAAAGTACCCAAAATGCAGGCACTTCTGATGTGAGGAAGCTTTATTAAAGGAGGTGGAAAGTATACAAGGCAAGGGTGGCGAAAAACAGAACTGGGTAAACCTAAACTGGGAAAACTAAAGAGCAAACCATGAAATGATAACCAAATGTGGAAAAGGACAGAGAGATGCAGACAGACGCAGGGAAACCACTAAGGATGACGGAGGAGATTAACGCAGACGAGCCAGCAACAGACAGGAGAACACACAGGGCTTAAATACACGCAGCAGTAATCAAGGGATGGGAGACAGGATAGGAACACACCTCGGAGAAATCACAGCTGACGTGGCAAGGGAAATGTAAACTGAACACACTCACATAAGACAAGGACCTTCAGAATAAAACAGGAAACTTACAGACACAGAGGACCAGACAAGACACTGAACTTAACAGACAGACTCACGAGCAGACACAGTGACACCATGGACAGACAGAGGGAACATAGGCAGGCATAAAACAAAACTCTAACACATAGCAAACCTAAACAAGACATAACAGAATAAACAAGAACATAAAATAATATAAAGAAACACAAAACACTCAGTCCCCAGACTCAGGACCATGACAGCTCCTTAGACTACGATGGCCTGGATGACTGAGAACCTTCACAGACATGTTCTCCTTAAATTGCTGGCTGTCTGAGTGGTGTCCCAGAAACGATGTGGGCTTCATAGATAATTGGCAAACCTTCTGGAGGAAACCTGGTCTTGTTAGGAGAGACGGCATCCATCCCACTTTGGATGGAGCAGCTCTCATTTCTAGAAATATGGACAAATTTATTAAACCCCCCAAAATATGACTATCCAGGGTTGGGACCAGGAAGCAGAGTTGCAGTCTTACACGCCTCTCTGCAGCTTCTCTCCTCCTGCTACGCCCCCAAAAACCCATCTCCATAGAGACTGTGTCAGCTCCCAAACAGACAAAGTAACTAAAAACCAGTAACAAACAACTTAAACATAAACAATCACAAATAAAGAACAATACAGTATCCACATCTGAACCAAAGAGTAAAACAGTGAAATGTGGATTATTAAATATTAGGTCTCTCTCCTCCAAGTCTCTGTTAGTACATGACTTAATAATTGATCAACAAATCGATTTACTCTGCCTTACAGAAACCTGGTTGCAGCAGGATGATTATGTTAGTTTAAATGAATCAACACCCCCGAGTCATTCTAACTACCAGAAACCTCGAAGCACAGGCCGAGGGGGAGGTGTGGCAGCAATTTTTCACACCAGCCTATTAATCAACCAAAGACCAAGACAGACTTTTAATTCATTTGAAAGCCTGATGCTTAGCCTCGTCCACCCCAGCTGTAAAACTCAGAAACCAGTCTTACTTGTTATCATATATCGTCCACCTGGGCCTTACACAGAGATTTCTCCGAATTTTTATCTGATTATTGTGGGTGCTTTTAACAACCCCTAACATGCATGCTGTGTGTCTGCAGGTGCTGCAGAGCCTGCTTGCCATCCACAGGTTCAAATTGGGAGCCGACACCGTCATGTTCAACCAGGACTACGTGGATCCTAATCCACATGAACCCATGGAGGCCGCACCCACGACTCAATAAATCCCTTCAGATGTGCTGGGTAGTTTTTGTTCGATGGATTTTTGTTCTTATGGTGCATTCAGGGACTCAACATAGACACTTTCATTGAAAATGAGTTCCTCTGAATCAGCAGCCAATCACAGTCCAGAACATGAACAGAAACAACATGGTCAGAAATTATCTAAATCCTCCACTTCCTGCTGAAAAATCACTACCACAATACAAGCAGCTTCATGGTAAAAGGCTGATCACAGTTACTACACTTTTCAGAGACTTTTCTGCCCATTTTTAGCTTCAACCTCCTAAGACCCGAACTCTTCCACGGCATGGATTTTTAATTTCTCTTTGATATTTGGGCATATTGGGGCCCGATGAATGTAAAAACAAAGAATTACCAGATTTTTTTTTTTTTACCTTATTTTTGTTTTTAAGAAAAATAAGAGCCACATACGAGGATATTCGTTTAAAATTTTGATAGAACAGTAGCAGTATAATGTCCTCGTAAGTGGATATCAGGCCCTTGTAGAGCAAAATTGAGTATTTTGGTCTAAATAACCCAAAATGTGATGTCCACATATGTGGACGCAGGTCCTAGGAGGTTAAAGCAGTCACAGCACCCCGTGCTGCTGCACCAAGCTAAGCACTAGTGATGTGTTGGTCGCGAACGAAATGGATCTTAGAGCCGACCCTTTGAAGTGAGCGACGCGAGCCGGCTCCTTATTGGGAGCTGTGTTTTTTTTTCTTTCTCTCACCCTCCCTCTTTCTGTCGCATTTTTTCCCGCTTCACTCCGCACGCGAGCCTTGTGCTTTGCGCTGAGCAGAGGGGGGAGGGCCGGTAGTTACACTCGCAGTAGCACAGGAACAGAGCGGGAGGGAAAGAGAGAGAAAGAGAGCCAGGGACAACAACGTCACATTAGAAAGGTATAGTAATCATCCACAACTATTTTCAGCTGCGGATGATAAAGGATTCAGAAACTTTATTCATGCACTGAATCCTATGTATACAGTTCCAAGCAGGAAAACATTCTCCCAAAAATCATGCCAGGCCTGTATGACAGAGAATGTGCATCTTCTTTTTGTTTTGCATATTTTAATTTATATTTTACTGTGTTGTGGTTTGCAGTGTTTTGTGTTGTTTCACTCTAAATTTGTTTAAAAGAAAAAGCTGAAAATATAAATAGTTAAAAGTTGAAATCTAAATAGTTGTTTTTTGTATGTTATAATTGTTTTATTGCATTTTATGTGGCGTGAATAAATAAAAATATATTTACGGTGGCCCCTAGAGACAAAGCACGTACAAACACCAAAACACGTACAATCGCTTTCAAGCCCCGCTGCAGGTACATCGTGGGCTCCAGCGAAACCTCAATACCAATGACACTAACTCAATAGTGTCCATCTGGTCCAAAACTTGTCGTCCTCCCTGCAAAACCGATCGGGGTGTTGCCCACAATGTGCTGGTCCACCTTGTTAGGGCAGCTAAGCCTACTGTCACACATGGTAATTCCAGCATCAACTGCAATCTATTAAACATCCACTCTCTTACTGGTAAGGGGCATCTTGTCCAGGATCTCCTCTCGGACCGTAAGTTGGATTTTTCTTTTGCCTGACTGAAACGAGGCAACAGCCTAATGATTTTGTTTCACTTAATTACTCCACTCCATCTGAGTTTGTTTATATCTAATACCTCGCAACTCCGGGAAGGGCAGCGGCCTCGCGATAATTCACCGCAAGCACTGGAAAGTTCTCACCTGTCTCTGCCCCACCCTTCCACTTTTCATTTGAATACATCACAATATAGCTCCTTAAATCTACTCCCACCATTATATGTACTGTGTACTGGCCACCTAAGCCAAAGAAGGATTTTCTAAATGACTTTGCTGCTCTTCTTACTCATTTCTCGGTACTGTCTCCAAATTTGTTGGTGACTTCAATATCCATATGGACAATGATAAAATCCCTCATTCCAGATATTTTACTTCTTGTCTGGAAAGTTTGGGGCTTCTACAATACATAAAGTTTTCTACTCATACTAAAGGACATATCTTAGATTTGGTCTGCTGTTCTGGCGTTACCCACACTCACTGTAAAGTCCATTTGTTTCCCCAATCAGATCATAAGTTTATTTCTTTTACTGTAAATACAACAGCCTCCAAAACCTGTACTGCCATGACATCACATTTAGGAAACTTAGTAATATTAACACTGCTGATCTTTAATCTGCCATTTATGGCCTTCCATCTATTCACAGCTCCTCAGCCCCTCATGAACTTGTTTCTCATTATAACGTCAACCTCCATAACCGTCTTAACATATTTGCTCCACCTAAACATCAAACTGTCTCATTTTCCCGTTCAGCACCATGGTTTTCTCTTAACCTGTGCCATCTCAAAGTTAAAGGATGCCAACTGGAACGTCTGTTCAGGAAAACCGGACTTACTATACATAACAAAATGTATAACAATCATATCTTGCTGTATAAGGACTGCATTGTTTCAGCCAAATCTGCATACTATTCTGGTTTAATCAGTTCTAGTTAAGGTAACTCCAGGTGTCTTTTTTCATTGTTTAGTAAAATTATAATTAATTTAGTAAAATTGCCCTCTCATATGGACTCTGCTGACTTTTGCAACTCTCCTATATCCTTTTTCACTCATAAAATCGCTGATATCCACCAACAACTTAGCTCTGTAGGAGCTTCTAACTGTGAAGTAGATTCTCTCTTTTCCTCACTGTCTTCCTCCCAGTCATTTTCATGTTTTACTCTTCCCTACAGCTGATGTATCAAATCTTGTACAAAAATCAAAATCCTCCACTTGTCAGCTTGACCCTCTTCCCACTGTGTTAGTTAAAGCTTGACTTCTCTCATTGCCTCTCATAACTAGGGATGGGTACCAGTATCAGGTGCCATTATGGCACCGGTTCAGACATAAATGGTAGTAACCAGACCGAAAAGCAGCGCACATTTCGATGCTTTTTTTTTCCTGAGACGTCATACACTTTGGATTCTAGCCAATCATTTTACCTTTCCAAGGATAGTAGGCGGGCCCAGGTACGTACGTTCTTTTAGAGCAGAGCTACAGATTAAAAATGCCCAAGGCGAAGCAGTCAAAGTCTGGCTGTACTTCACAGCAAAAGATGCAAACTCAGCAGCCTGCAACAAGTGCTTTAAAGTGATACTGTGTGAAGGAGGTAACAACTCGAATCTGATGAAACACCTGGCGACGCATAGCGTTTTTTAAGAGCTGAGAAATGCACCGTATTTGATAGCTTGCTGCGAGACCTCACACCGAGCACGTCTACTGCGGGTGTGGTGCCTGTTATCGGACCCGGAGTTAGCAACATCCCCCAAAAACCCGAAGAGGAGAGTCCTGGCCCCTAGCCCTGCCAGTGTAGCAGAAATGATGAGGATGATGATGGCAGCAGCCGTTCTTCTCTGCGTGAGTAGCTTAATGTTGTTCGTGTGTAATTTACGTTGAGTAGGCTAACCACGTTATTACATTAATGCATGTAAGGTGAACTAGCAAACACCGTCGTAGTTACATGTGGCTGTCTTCTTGTTTGATGGCAGATACTCCCTTCACCCTGGCCAAAAAGGCTAAAATGACCAAAGAAGAAGTGGGAAACAGCTGAACATGAGAGGTTTTAGGACAAGTTTGTGTTCTCTATTCTTTAAGCACCGGTTCGAGTGCCGTTTAAGCACTGGCACTGTTTCAAAAGTACTGGTTTGGCACCGGTATCAGATAAAACCTAAACGATACCCATCCCTACTCTTCTGTATTCTAAAGTACCACAAACACAGCTGACAGACACCTTCAGACAGCCTACTTTAACCCCCCCGAGTATAAACTCTAGATGTTCATCTAGAGTTTATACTCGGGGGGGCAAAGAAAGTGATTAAACGTGTATATTTTTTGTTTTCCTGGCCCTGAGCAGTCTGATAATTCAGGTTAATTTTAAAATGTATTGAGAGGTACTGAAGTGCAGCGATGCAGCATTTTCACACAGCAAAGTCAATGTGTTGAGAGTTTTCTCACCTGTTTCCACCTGTCGGGTGCTGCCGGGCAGACAGAGGATGGACGCCTGATGGAGCTCTGTGAGTCAGAGTCGGAGTCATCGCTGCGTCTGAGCTGACTGTGAGACGAACGTCTCTGACACTGTTGTACCTTCCATCGCTGCAGACCACACCGGAGCGTTTATCCTGGATTCTGCTCCTGGCTCTGCCTTCCTGTCATCACCTGCTCTGACGTGACTGCGGTGAAAATTACACCTGCTGCTATTTTTAGCAGCACTGCTTCTGAAACACGCTGCGGAGCGTCTGGTGGGATCACAAGCACCGACCTGAGTCAGCGGCTATAATTACTGACACCCCACACACATACATCCACGCTCCTGTCATTGTATAGAGCTTTAAAATATCATGTCACATGTGACCTCTGACCTCTTCATCAAGGTCGGATAAGGTCAAACTTTCATGAAATGTCTTTTATCTTTGAAGCTGCTTAAAATTTGCTGTCTGTGTTTTTCATGACTGAGCAGCCGAGGTGTTGTGTCATGGACCCAAAAGCAGACACGGCAGAGAAAACAAAGTATAAGAAAAGCGAGCCGTTTATTAAGGCTGATGTCAAACAGACAACAAGGCGAGCTGGGGAAAAACTAAACTAAAACCTAAACTGGGATAAACTAAAACTAACTATGACATGGTACATGAACAGGAATCAGAACATGTGCATGCAAAAACTGTGATAAGAAACATGAACCTGAAGCAAAGCATGAACGTAATCATGAGAGTTGAAGTCCATGACCTGATACAAACAGTCGACCCGACCCCGAACAGAGGGAGACAGAGGACTTAAAAACACAGAAGAGTAATGAGGGAAGTGGAAACACCTGGGAAACACAGTCGACACAAATGAACATGAACGCCACAGGGGAAGCAAAAATAAACACACTGAACACGGAAACACTGGACCCTTCAAAATAAAAGAGGAAACGTAATGGGATGTAGACATGACAACACACAGACATGAAACACATGACAGACTGGGGAGACACGTGGAGAGACACGTAGATAAAGCAGACGAAAGCACGGACATAACTAAAGGTGAAACACAGAGGACAGGAAAAGAAACCAGGAGATGGAATAAAGATAAACTAAAGCTCAACTAAGACCAGCTCACAATAATAACACTAGAACATTCTCTCAGTATAAAAATGCTGGGTCACAGGCAATGTTCCCTCTAATGTTTCATGTGTCTGAGCGAACGCACAAACTCCCTTGGACCACTGTGAGCGACAGCAGGCGTGGTCATTGTGGTCACGCCAGCATCGAATCCATCCAAGTTACATGGTTTATTAAAATAATCAAATTACAGCATTTACATTTATGTTAGACTACTTTTAATTAACTGCTTTAGCCCACTTACAATGACAATTTCTTAAAAAAATTGTTAATGACCTGTGCAGCATGTTAACACTACTGGAAGTAAAAATAACTTGAACTCCAATTTTGAAAACACAACTTTCTTTCTTTTATAAAGCTCTGACTTGTATTATAAGTCTGTGGTCTGGGAGAGAGTCTGTAACTCTGTCTGCAAAATACAGGATATAATGACCAATGTTGGGCAATTAATTATATAGTTACTTCTTAAAAAAAAACTGAGTTATACAAACAACGAAGTTTTTTGCAGCTGTTTACCTAAAAATACAGCCAAGGCGTTTTCCTTATAAAACGCAGTTTTTACCGTTTCTTCCCGCAGTAAATATAAACAACGACAGTATTCAGGAAGAAAACCAAACATTGCAGATATTTTTATCATGACTCTGGTTTTACGTGGCCGATCAACACAATTTAAAAACTGGTACAGGGAGTGCAGAATTATTAGGCAAATGAGTATTTTGTCCACATCATCCTCTTCATGCATGTTGTCTTACTCCAAGCTGTATAGGCTCGAAAGCCTACTACCAATTAAGCATATTAGGTGATGTGCATCTCTGTAATGAGAAGGGGTGTGGTCTAATGACATCAACACCCTATATCAGGTGTGCATAATTATTAGGCAACTTCCTTTCCTTTGGCAAAATGGGTCAAAAGAAGGACTTGACAGGCTCAGAAAAGTCAAAAATAGTGAGATATCTTGCAGAGGGATGCAGCAGTCTCAAAATTGCAAAGCTTCTGAAGCGTGATCATCGAACAATCAAGCGTTTCATTCAAAATAGTCAACAGGGTCGCAAGAAGCGTGTGGAAAAACCAAGGCGCCAAATAACTGCCCATGAACTGAGAAAAGTCAAGCGTGCAGCTGCCAAGATGCCACTTGCCACCAGTTTGGCCATATTTCAGAGCTGCAACATCACTGGAGTGCCCAAAAGCACAAGGTGTGCAATACTCAGAGACATGGCCGAGGTAAGAAAGGCTGAAAGACGACCACCACTGAACAAGACTCACAAGCTGAAACGTCAAGACTGGGCCAAGAAATATCTCAAGACTGGTTTTTCTAAGGTTTTATGGACTGATGAAATGAGAGTGAGTCTTGATGGGCCAGATGGATGGGCCCGTGGCTGGATTGGTAAAGGGCAGAGAGCTCCAGTCCGACTCAGACGCCAGCAAGGTGGAGGTGGAGTACTGGTTTGGGCTGGTATCATCAAAGATGAGCTTGTGGGGCCTTTTCGGGTTGAGGATGGAGTCAAGCTCAACTCCCAGTCCTACTGCCAGTTTCTGGAAGACACCTTCTTCAAGCAGTGGTACAGGAAGAAGTCTGCATCCTTCAAGAAAAACATGATTTTCATGCAGGACAATGCTCCATCACACGCGTCCAAGTACTCCACAGAGTGGCTGGCAAGAAAGGGTATAAAAGAAGAAAAACTAATGACATGGCCTCCTTGTTCACCTGATCTGAACCCCATTGAGAACCTGTGGTCCATCATCAAATGTGAGATTTACAAGGAGGGAAAACAGTACACCTCTCTGAACAGTGTCTGGGAGGCTGTGGTTGCTGCTGCACGCAATGTTGATGGTGAACAGATCAAAACACTGACAGAATCCATGGATGGCAGGCTTTTGAGTGTCCTTGCAAAGAAAGGTGGCTATATTGGTCAGTGATTTGTTTTTGTTTTGTTTTTGAATGTCAGAAATGTATATTTGTGAATGTGGAGATGTTATATTGGTTTCACTGGTAAAAATAAATAATTGAAATGGGTATATATTTGTTTTTTGTTAAGTTGCCTAATAATTATGCACAGTAATAGTCACCTGCACACACAGATATCCCCCTAAAATAGCTAAAACTAAAAACAAACTAAAAACTACTTCCAAAAACATTCAGCTTTGATATTAATGAGTTTTTTGGGTTCATTAAGAACATGGTTGTTGTTCAATAATAAAATTATTCCTCAAAAATACAACTTGCCTAATAATTCTGCACTCCCTGTATAAAGTCCACACTTTATCCGTCAGTTGTTCCGTCTGTCCTGCAGATTTTCTGTATGCAGAGACCGCGCCACCAGTGCGCAATTGCACATGCGCGCAGCTTAGAGGGAACATTGGTCACAGGCCCAGCCCCCTGACAGTGTTGGCATTATTCATAAAATGATAATGCTATATGGTGATTCCAAATGTCTCATAGTGATGTCACATTTGACCTGGGTGGGCGATTCTTTTTAAAAGGGGCCACATGACAAACCTGAGTTGCGTTGAAAGTGAAGTTTGCAGTATATTAACAGGGATTACTGATTTCTAGTTCATTTTAACTGTTCAGTGATAATAATCCAGTCTGTCTCAGGCGTGAACAAGGGCTCTAAAATCTGGTTGAAGGTCCCACCCGATGGTTGCTGGCATAGAATCCAGCCCCTTCTTTAAGGTTTTTCAAAGACATTTCATCCAGGAAGCTTGTTCAGTTCAAAACTAAAAGGTGGAGAGTCCCAGGCCCAGACTTCAGTCCCAGACTGAAGAAGTATCTGTCTTCAACAAATGAAAGAAGTCCAGTCGCGTCCTTTCCAAGCTCCATACATTCACACTGTCATCTTTGCCCTCAGCAAACAGACAAAGTTGTCACGTCTGCATTGTGTGCTGTGAATAAATAAAGCTTTGGACATATTAACCATGAACATCATTACAGCCACACACAGAGACAGCACACTCATAGAGAAAAGCAGCCATCTTTGAATGCAAACAGGTGAGTCTGCAGATGGATGAGAGAAAAAGATGACTGAAGAAGAAAATGCATCATGGGAATCCCCGGCAGCCTACACCTACTGCAGCATGACCAAGGATTCAGGGTCACCTGGTCCAGCCCTAACTATATGCTTTAGCAAAAAGGAAAGTTTGAAGTCTAATCTTGAAAGCAGAGATAGTGTCTGTCTTAGCTGTAGAACAGTATCAGAAGAACATGAAGCTCCAAATTCATGGTTCTGAGCTAAGCTGAAAAAGTGCTCAGCAACCAAGATTAGAAAACTGACCTCGGACCCTGTCTCAGCAGGATCTGGACCCGAGGTAGAGACCGTTTGTGTGTGAAAGGGTCTAATAACAGGTTGTCAGCCTGGGTGTACCTTTAGCCTGATCTTTGGACACAAACCGCTTGGAAGCCTCTGACCTGAAGTCAGCTGAAGGTTTGTGGTGGCATGTCTGGATGTGAACGCTCGTGCCTCAGGTAAGAGCTCGGTATAATAAGAAAACCACAACCTGTCAGCAGACGATTACCTGATGAGACTGTAAACACAGCCAACGCGCTGACTCAGCAGCGCTTCATTCATTCATCAGGAATGTTTGTGATGATGCTTCAGATGTTCATAAACTAAAATAGATACAAGGTTATTGTTGCAGAGCCAAAAACTGCTGTCACTGATTGTGACCTGGAGCCAGTTCATCACACAGGGTTCAGTCCCAGAGAAGCTCAGCGAAGCCGTGAAATCCATAGACGTTCAATTCATCTCTCGAAATAAGACACACAACTACAACATGGGAAAAGACCCAGGGAAACCCTGAAAGCCATAAATTTCACACCCGAGCCTCAACTCTGATGTCAGAGGAGGCTGAGGGATGATGTGACTGAGTAGGTGGAGATACTGTGTCACTTCGCCCTCTGCATATCCTCCTTCACTACATCCATGAACCTCCTCTGAGGTCTTCCTCCTGTCTGGCAGCCCCATCTTCATCCTTTTTCCAGTAAATCCACTCTCCCTCGTCTGCACATGTGCAAACCATGTCAGCCTTTCTAACTTTGTCTCCAAGCCATCCATCACAGCGGGTCACACCTCTGTCTTTAAACCTTCCTCTCACTCTAGTCACAAAAGGTTAAAAATCAGCTTGCTCACCATCAGCTTCACCTGAAAGCTCCAATCAAAGCTCACAACAGTTTCACTGGAAACATCTCAGATGATGCTTCTGCTTCTGCTGTCATTACTGTTACTACTACCAAAATGACTTCTGCTCATAATCAGACGGTAAAGTGATCCTGACCTTTGGATATGAGCCGATCAGTGTGATGGCAGTTAGTTCACTTTCATTGTTTTTCATGTGCTGCTGGTGATGCTTCCAGTGACCACACGGAGGCTGGCTCAGAAATATCAAAATAATGACATCACACCGGCGCTCACAGCCTCAGCACATCCTTTCTACGCCTCCCTGTGATGCGTTCGTGGTGCAGACGTAGAGCTGAGGTCGCTGTACTTCAGCTTCATATGAAAAGCATAGACTGTTTTAAAACCAGGCACACAACTCACGCTGAGCGTGTTCCAGTCAGCCATAAAGAGCATCAGAGCGGCAGCACAGGTCAGCTGATCAGAGCCTCACGTTCATTCATTTCAAAGTTCTTGTTTTACCCTCGCTGCACTCCTACATCTGATATTACAGACCCTGCCAAACCCCGGTTTAACCCAGACTTATAAAAATAATAATAATAATGAAAAGAAGAGAGTGCATTTTTTGATGCTTTATTCTGATGAAATGAAACATTTGAACAATAAAAAATAAGAAAAAATGAAATCAGAAAAAGTACAAAAACAATAAATAATAAATACATATAAATAAATAAAGGTATAAATAAAATATATGATTATCAGTACTCCTTGGTGGGCGTGGCAAAGGATTTTTTCATTGGGCGTGGCTCCAGTTGAAGCAGGACCTGTGTATCTGCTGGGTGGACTTTAGGACCCAGATCACATCTCTCCTCAGAGCCTCCCAACCACACGCTGCACTGTCCTGTGAGACACGACAAGATACGCCCACTCAGCTCTCATTGGTCCACACACAGTGACTCAAACATGTCATTTATTAAGACGAAGCTTTAATAAAATCTTTAATCATTTCATATCGTTCATTTGATGTTGAATTGATTTAATAAAAATATATTTATTACTCGTGACGTTTTATGAATCAGACTGCAGAGATCAATTTTTACCTGCTGCTCAATGACTGCTGTGACGTTACTGAAGTACGACGACAGGAGACCTGATGCTTCCTCGTCCGAGGGCAGCTGTGGAGACACGGACCGTCAAATCACAGCAACAGGAGGCTGGTTCTACAGGGACAAGTTCTACACAGGCTGATTCTACATAGGCAGGTTTTACAGAGACCATCAGACCTTAGACCAGTTCTACAGAAACTACAGATTACAGAGACCACAATGACTGAGGCGGTTCTACTGAGATGGGCTCTGGTACTCACACAGCTACCCTCATCCTGCAGACGGTCCTGCAGGGTGAAGAATTCTTCGAGTTTCTTCTCGTCCCAGTTGACTCCGCCATCTCCCACAGGTAGCTCGTGTTCCTGGTACGTCAGCCACATGCCTTCGAGTGACTTGTAGACGACCCACAGTACTCGGGGACACTGCAGTGGACCAATGAGAAATCAGGTCATATCCAGACATAGAAAACAAAGCTCTGTGAGAGCCGACAGGCCATGGTGAAGTTTACCTGAGATCGATTGGCTGCAGTGGTGGGGAGGGTGGAGTCTGGAAAGGAGATATTGGCGTTGACCGGCCGACAGTGGAGAGGAAATTTCGGTCCCTACAGGACAAACAGGAATCACTAAATTTTTATGGACAGATGACCGACTAACAGCAGCTGATGTTAAGGTGTGAGGGTTTCCGTTCCTACCGTGGCGTTGAGTAGATGGTGGGCTCCCGTAACCACTCTTCCTGTCAGAGGACGGCACCGCGGCGTTGGCTTGGCAACCAGCATCATCTGGAGACCAAAGAGTGGCAAGAGAATGAGGAGGACGGTGGAGGGCGCCATGAGAGCCGAGCGGGTCCTTGTCTGGTCTGAGGTGTGTGCTGTGTGAGCCGGCAGGTAACCTGGAACAGAGAGAAGCAGATGGGCTGGATGTCAGCACATCAGCCAATGAGAGGACATCTACCTGTGTGACTCACTCACAAACCACTAAAAATCTGATTGAAAGCACAACCTGGACCCTCTACTGCCAGGTGAGTCACTAGAGGAGTGGTGTAAAGCTCATTAACAGGTATTTATGAAAAAAAAACAACATCGGTGAGAAGTTAGACGTGTCCGCATATTTATGGTCATATCTTTGGTTTCAGATACATAAAACATCCCAAACAGTTTCCCTGACGCTTACTACCCATCTAAATGCCTGAAACGGGATGTGACATCACAGCTCTGAGAGAAGTAAAGGTAGCTACAGTCACCAAAGCTGAACTCTGACCTGTGAGCGATCGGCCGGACTGATACCGGGCGCTTTGAGCGAATGGTATTTGTAGTGCGCCGAGGTGACGTGTCGCTCGCTCAGCTCCTATCAGACATAAAAACACAACACTCTTTCCAGTCAGCAGGTTTTCCCGCCGCGCCTCGGAGCGTTGGTGGAATTATTCGTCAGAGCTACGAGACCCGATCGGGCGCCAACCGTCAGCTGACGTTCTCGTCTCGCATCATGAGTGGAAAATTCACGTTCTGACTCTAATGAAGAAGAAAAGTCCTGAAAGTCAATGAGTCACTTATCTGAAGCTTTGGCCCTGAAATGAAACTTAAAGCGCCTTCGTTAGCGCCTTACTGCTAATCATCAGGGGCTTTTAATCACCGGCACAGAGGGACCCGAAGCCAAATTGTTCAAAATGCAACTTTATTCAACAGCACAGAGCTCGCAGGCAGCCAGGGCATAACGCTAAAAAGTCTTCAAACTTTATTAAAACCCTCAAAACCTCTTTTAAACCTTCTAACTAATTAGGAACAAAATCATTATAAATTTGAGTTTTACTTGGTATTTTTTGAAGGATCAGGGTTTTTTTTGGCACTGATGATGTAGAGCTCTGAAACCCTGTGACACAAAAATGTTTCATATTTGCCACATTTCTGTTTCACAGGGTTAAAAACCAGCTGATGTTTTTCCAAACTGCAGACTTCATTCATCAAATTACAAATAAAGCTGTCGCAGACATAAATTATCAAAGATTTTAGGAAACAGTAACTGAAAGTTCAACAGCTGACTGAGCAATGGAAAATCAATAATGGCATCAGGTTTCAAGCTGTTGTTCTAATGAAATATGTTTAATCCAGAAGTCTGAGGATTAATCTGAGGATATCAATAAAGCCCACAGCTGATCTAAAACTGCTTCAGTGCTTTGATATCTGAGTCGAGACACTCACCGTTGGCAGGGGTGCTGCAGGGTTGGAGGTGTTGGAGGTGTCGGAGGTCTGCGCTGATCTGGTTCTTCCTCTGGTGGTTGTTGTGGTTCTGATGAGAGTCTGTGTCATGTTGTGGTTTAAATAAAGCTTCATCCTGGAAAGCAGTAAATGAAACTCTGATGCATTCAACAAAAATTAAACATTTCTAAGAACTTCTGGAAATTTCCCAACCTCAGGCCCCACTGCATCCTGGCCACCCCCTCAGGGTGCGAGGTGGCGCGCGAGCCTTCGCTTTGCAACTGCTGACTCAACATGGTAAGAAATCCAGCAACAGCAGAGATGCACAAAACATATGGAAACATTGACGGTCAAAAGTTTATGGACAGCTGACGTCAGCTACATGTGTCGTCGGCTGGAGGCCCCAGACACTTTAATGAAGTGCTCCGTGTCTCAAAGAGCACTTTCAAAAAGTAATCACATTACTGCAGTAACACTTCAGTGTGCAGTGTCAAAGCAAAAAGTTTTTAAATGGGCAGAAGAATCAAAAGCTCTGATGTGATGTTAGCTCCACAAGATCATTACTGTTCACTCAAACTAAGACTTGATGTGAACATGTTTTTAACTACACTAAAATAACATTTAAAGTTTTAAAAACAATGAAACTCAATGAAACGATTTTATAAACTTGGAAAACTATATCAATAAAATCTACACAAAGGAGAAACAGAAGCAAACTCACAAACTGTAAATATGTCAGCTGCTTCATTAGTTTATTTGATTTTGAAACAAACTGTGACAGAAGTGTGCAGCTGGTTAAAGTGCAACAATAATTATGTTCAAGTCTTATAAAAACTAGAACTACTTCAGTTGAAACTTAAATGAAAAACTACAAAATAAACAAAACTACAGAATTAAATACACTTTTAAAATAATGATGTAAATGAACGAGGTAACAAGTCAAAAAAGTCAAAAAGTACTAATCTGTAGCCTGATGTCATCAAAGCACATACATATTAGACAAACACAGACCTTTGTAATTACTTATTGTTCATTTTCTCTTATATGTTGTTTTTGGTGGTGAAATACTTAAAAAACGGACCAAGTATTGAGAATCAGCTCATTATTGCCCCAAAAAACTCAGTTTGGTTTAAACTGCGAGCTATCAAACCTGCCAGGAAAAATCTGTAGTTAATTTACTGTTACACAGTCAACCAGCTGGTGTTAGGACTATTCTTTATCCTGCAGTTTTTCTCCTCACTTTTCTGTCCTTGTGTGTGTGTCCTGTAAAACTCCTCCAGTGGTCAGTCAGTTATAAACTCAAAAATAAAGTGCACTGTCATCGCCTGATTCTGATTGGATGATTGGAATGCTGACTCCTCATTAAACACAAAAGTTTGTGAACATCTGAGTTTTGCTGAAAGTCAAAAGTAAGGAGATAAAATACAGATCAAAGGTTGGATGGTCGATGGATGGATGGTCGATGGGTGGATGGTTGTTTTATTTTGGTGGTTTCACTTTGGTTTTGTTGATGCTTATGTGCTGAATTTGAATCGGAGACGCGGTTCAGAGATGTGCTGTTTGAAGCGATTGCTCTGTAATGATCCATGTTTCTCATTCAGAAAATAAAGGATTAATATTCAGTTTGTAGTTTTTCATGAAACAAACAAACACTTTAATTTCCTGCTGCTTGTTCCCTTTGAGTCACATGGAAACAATGATGTCTCTTGTAGTTTCTCAGTAAGTGTTCATGGACAGAACTGTCCTCGTCCTTGTGTTTGTGTCTATGAATCAAAGTAAAACCTGTGAGTTTTGTCACAGGAAGCGGTTTAACGCTTCAGTTTATGTTTACAGAGAAGAAGAGAGAGCAGCAGAGAGGCAGGAAGTGCAGCTTCAGTCACATTTAGACAGAAAAGAAAGAAGGAAGGAAGCGTGGAGCTCCTCTGTGGAGAAATGAGATCTCGGCGAGTGTTTCGTTTTCCACTTCAGCTTCGACGAGTCGCTCAGTGTCACCAAGCGCGGGGCGAGTGACGCTGAAACTGAAGCGAGCTGCAGAGTCAGAGCGACACTGAGCCGAGGCCGAGGCAGCTTTTACACTAAAGTACTCGAATGACTGATTCTGCTTCCAGCCGCAGGAAGTTTGCGCTTCATCGGAAAGCTCCCATCACATGTTACCGATGATCAGCAGTGTGTTTAAACATGAAACACGATGTGCTGTTTCTGATAGAATAGAATTGAATAGCCCTTTCATGTCTTTAATGAGTTGTGGGTCCTCCACACTAACTGTGCAGGGATAAGACATAAACGTAGACAGATGATGCACACACGTCTGAGTCCTCTCTGCACCTAAAGATGATCTACTGACAGTAGAATCAGTTTTCACCTGTTTGATGCCTGACGAATTATTAAAGTGATTAAAAATTAACCTTTAAGACTGAAAAAACTGACCTGAAACACACAGGTCACCATCCCTGACCCCTGACCCCTGAGGGTGACCCCACTGCTCTGATGCCAAACTAACTGCAGCTGCCTTTGAGCGGCTCATCTGCGAGCCATTCTCAGACTAACATGAACTCTGTGCGACGTTAATCTGTTCCTCATTAAATATGCTGCCTCCCGGTCCCCGGGGTGGATTTGATAAAATGTTCCCTCCCACATGTGAGCAATAATTAAAGACTTTTTAAGGCCACTCGTTGAACCACAGCAGCACAAAAACGCAATAAAAATAATGCAACATTCGGGTCGTTCTGCCTGCAAAACTCAATACACTGACATAACACCAGAGATGTGCAATAACGGATTACTTTTTTCAAGTAACGAGTAAAGTAAGGGATTACTATTGCAAAAACGGTAATTAGATTACCGTTACTTTCCCGTAGGAACGCTGCGTTACTGCGTTACTAAAACCGTGATTTTTTTGCGAGAATGTCTCATGACAGTGACGTAAGCGAGCGCGACGTACGTGACAACAGCTGTGTGCAGATCAACAATGGATCATATATCGAGTGCAGAGAGAGTATGAGCGTGCAGCGTTTAAAGCGTGGAAGTACTGACCTTACTTTGAGTTTGATTCCATAAAAAGTGACAAAAACATGAGTGTCCGCTGTGCGTGGGAAGAAAACTTCTTTTTACAGCGAAAAAAAGCCCCTAAACTTCCAAGCAAGGACCGAGTAGCTACGACGTAATGGGAAACTCACAGAGAAACTCGCGGATTCTTCCACTGACCGCTGCGGCTCACCTGCACCAGGGTAAACCTCCGCCTACCCCACTCCTGCTTTACAGGTGAAAATAGAGCAACAGGACAGCTAGTCTTTGATTTTATTTATTTTCTGCTGTGTTTTACTTGCATCTATTTGAAAGACTGAGAGTAAACACAAAAAAACATTTTATTTTATGTGCTGGAATGTGCAGAAAATAGGTTTAAATGTTAAACAAATTTCTTCAAGTTAGAGAATGTTGCATATAATTTAATGTTAGCTTGATGCATAAAGTTAAAAGGTTAAAACCAATAAAACAAGTTTTAAAAAGAGACTTTTCCATTTGATCACATTTTGTATGATGGATTATGCAGAAAAAGTAGAATTGGGCTGAAAGATCTATTTATCACCTCTTCAGGTTGTAAATCGTGTTTTTAAAAAGTAACTAAGTAATTAATTACTTTTGAAAATAAGTAATCAGTAAAGTAACTGGATTACTTTTTTGGGGAAGTAATCAGTAATTAGTTACTGAAGTAACTTGACCAACACTGCATAACACACAGACCTTCAAAGTAAAACAGGAAACACGCTGACTGAAATCAAGATATATAAACTTAACACAGAACACACGGAAGTCAACAACAAAAGCTAAGAACTAGAACTCTGGAAATATTACAGAACTAAGCAGCTAGAAATACAAGGACAGAAACCAAAACACCAACAGCAACAACCATGAACATCAAATAACCAAGAAACACAAAGCACGTGGTCACCGACCCAGGACAGTGACAGAAAACACACAGACTCACAACACTGAACAACAGGAGGTGAAAAAGGTTTCCTGATGGTCGGGTGAGAGTTTGGAAGCACGGAGGAGGGGCTATGCGCTTACCTGCTGCTCTCTGGCAGGTAGCTCCATGCCCTCCTGGGTTTTAAATGCACCTTAGAACACACATGCATCAACACTACAATGAGCGGGTGGAGGGAGGTTTGGAGTCTTCTCTCACCCCCGTTCTCTGCGGCCTGCTGGAGCGGGGGGGCTAGGAGGAGTTGGCCGTCCGACTGCGGTCTGGAGTGTGGGGCCTCCCTGCTGCTGCGGAGTCGGGGCGGTCTGCCTCTCCCCACCGCAGGGAAAAGGGTAACACCACCTGGGTCTGGGTGCAGTTCCCCCCTCCAGGGGCAAGGGTACCTAGACCCGGTTCGTAGAGCACGCTTGGGGAGTGTGATCGTGTGTACAGCGTCTCTTTATGTCTGTCTCCACATTGGTGGAGTGTGGAGTAAGTGCATATGAGAGCATGAGGGTGGGAATGGATGTCTGTGTCTGTGTGTGCCTGTATGTCTGTGTCTATATGTCAGGTTGGGTATCAGACGCCACCTCTCTGGGGACATCTCAGGCCCTCCAAGGTTTGGAGGTCTATCTCCCCCCACCACCACTTCCCCTGCCAGTGGCGGACTCCCTCAGACATCGGTGCGTTGGTGGTTCTTTGTGTCCGGGGATGGGCGTCCAGGTACACACCGGCTCACTCCTTGGCGGCCGCTTATCGGGGCCTGGAGCCTGGGGCTCGCTCGGGCCACTTCGGAGGTGGGGTGCCCCCGGCCTCTCGGCCTGGGGCTCGGTCACTCAGGCACGGCTGGCTGCCGGCGGAGCTCACGGGCGCGTCACTGCAACTCCCCCTGGCTTCTGCTCCGCAGCTGCTGAGTGAGCCCTCATCTGGGACTCTCCTCAGCTCTTTCTGGGACAGTGGCGCGGCTGCCCCTCTGTTGGTCTTCCTTGGTCTCTTGTGTTCTGGGGGCCTCTGGATGTCTGGAGTCTTGATCTCCTCCATACCTGCTTCATGCCCTGGAGGACGGGGCTGTGGCCCCCCCACACCCTCTAGCAGATCATTACATGAAGGAACCTTTTAATACAAGCGCGTCCATGCTCACAGGTGTACACACGGGTGATCACACCCACAAACTACACCCTTTTTGGCTCCTACCTCAAAGCACACTGTTCTGTTGATCTTATGTGCTGCACAATAATGTTTAATATTTAGTATTTACTGTCATATTCCCATTTATCATTGTGATGTTGTTTATTCTATTACTCTTGTTCTTTTCTGCTTGTTTTCTTTTTTCTTTCTCAACAGGTGATCCAGGTGATCAATATATGCTTTTTTTTTTTCCTGCCCATTCTGTTGGTTTTTGTTTTTTGCCCTTCTCCCCCGTCCCTCTTCTCAGCTGTTTCTCTTTCCCTCTTTCTTTCTCCCCTTCTTTCCTCCTTTCAAGTCTGTCCCGTATTCAGCAAGTGAAAATAAAATAAACAATAAAAGGTGAATCAAATGGACCATTATGGCAAGGCTGGGATGGTCAATTTGGTAAAGTAAATCCGTTGGGCATCTTTCTTTGCCTTTAGACAATAATTCTGATGGCAAAAGAGCCAAACGGGACAGGCAACAACAAAAAAAAGAGAGTTTGGAAGCACGTTCCATCCTGCCTGTATCAGCGCCCAGGCTGCTGGTTTGATGGCGTGGGCTTAGACCACGGTTAGACCATGTCTGTCCCGTTATGATCCTTCTGAGATTTGGTCATAAAGCTCCACGTCTCAAAGCTCAGCTCATCTCAGACCGAGTTCCTGACCGTGCCGCTGCACTCGGATGGCCTCCACCATCACAGATCTCAGTCCAACACAGCAGCTTTGGGAAGTGGAGGGTCGTGATGATGTCACAATGATGTCATGTCAACATGGCTCATAATCTCTGTGAAAGGTCGCCAACAGCTTGAAGAATCTGAGTCGTGAAGCGGCTCTGATGAAAAAAAAAGCTCGGTAGACTAAGAAGCGTAGATGAGCCGCAGGGAGGCAAAGACTGAGACACACAGTTTCACAGTTGTCTATCAGGTATTTCCGTAATCTACTGATTAATCATTATCTGATAAAGTAACACGATAAGGGGGTTTAGCTCAGTGCGTCGAGCTGTCTCCCTTCTCTCTCTGCCCTGCTCTCCTGTCCTCTCTTCATCAAATAAAGCTGACAAAGGCCAAATAAAGTATTTTTTAAAAGTAACCAGATAAGAAAGACTTCTGTCTTATTCACGAGAAGTGAGAAAACGTGGGAGTTTTAAAATGAACTCTCTTTGGTTCCACCTCGTATGTCTGTTTTTTAATAGTTTAACTGCAGATAAAACTTCACCTTTATGGGCCATATTAAAATCGTATTCTTGTTGTTCCCTAACTGGACGTACGGGATGAAACAAACGTTGAGAGCCGTCTCGAGTGCCCTGAGCACATTTCGATGTTGGGGGTTAAGGGTGAGACTTGGGTGGTCCGCTGTTACCAAGCATGACATGGGACCCCAGATCTTTAGAAGTAAGTTAGGGGAGAGACTCACCCACTTGGGATGCTATTGATCCATTCAGTGGGCATTATTAGCAGCAATGTTACCGATAACACCCGAAGTGGGTGGAAAATGTTACAGGGCACTAAACCACCAGGATGCAGTGAGGAGGGGGACCTTACAGTTTTACACACCCTGTTTCTCTACACAGTTTGTGATTCCAGTAAAATATCCCAGTTTATACTATTACGCTCTGTTTTTTATTGTTTTTTATTATATAGGATCAAATTTTGATGCCACTCTTGTGCACAAGCAGAATTTTAATGTCTGGATTGTCTTTTGTTTAGACCTGCGAAAGACAATGGATGGATTTAATGTATGACCTTTGGCCCTTTTCACAGATTGTTTTGTATGTCTTGCATAATTTTATACAACATTGTTGAGGTTTATTGTTTTCTTGTGTACAGACATCTGTCTTTTTAACCTTTGGCGCCCTCTAGGGGTTCAAAGAGTCAGGTGTTGGCTGATGGTGAGCCCGGGCTGCTGTTAGCCCTGCCTATCAAACCCTGATGAAGACGGTTCCCTCTAAACTGAGCGCGGGAGCAATCGCGCACTGCTGACACAGTCTCTGCGCACAGAAAATCAGCGAAATAAAATAAATACACGTATTTACTTTAATTCCAATTCGGGCTGGATTTTTTTTTGTGTGCGCAGCGCAGATTTTCTGTGTGGGGAGACCATGTCAGCAGTGTGCGATTGCTCACGCGCTCAGTTTAGAGGGAACATACCTTGGATGCAATATTCCCTCTAATGTTTCATGTGTCTGAGCAATCGCGCAAACTCCCTGAGCGGACACTTGGACCACTGTGAGCGACAGCAGACGTGTGCACTGTGGTCACGCCAGCACCGAATCCATGCAAGTTGCATGTTTATTAAAATAATGAAATTACAGCATTTACATTTATGTTAGACTACTTTTAATTAACTGCTTTATCCCACTTACAATGAAATTTTTTTTAACAATTGTTCATGACCTGTGCAGCATGTTAACACTATTGGAAGTAAAAATAACTCCAATTTTGAAAACACAACTTTCCTTTTTTTTTTTTATAAAGCTCTGACTTGTATTATGAGTCTGTGGTCTGGGAGAGAGACTGTAACTCTGTCTGCAAAATACAGTAAATAATGACCAAAGTTGGGCAGTTAATTATATAGTTACTTATTCAAAAAAGTAACTGAGTTATGCAAACAAAGTTTTTTGCAGCTGTTTACCTAAAAATGCAGCCAAGGCGATTTTTAAACAAACATTTCAAACTATTTACAGAACAATCAGCTGTTCTGCATCAAATCTGATGCCACACAAATTATTTGTGCCACTCCAAAAATAATTTCTGTCCACTATGAGATGAAGGAGAACAACAGCCTGATACCTGCAGGCCTGACAGCAGCAGATGTATCACTGCTGTAACACCTGTAACACTCAGCAGTCGCCTCATTGTTCTGACACACACAACAAAACTATTGACTACACTACACACTGACTACACAAGATTTGCACTAAACGTCGCAAATCTCTCACATCTCAAAACACCGCCGTCACTCCTACCCCCCTCCCCAGGCGGAGAGTGCTTTCGCCTTTCGAGCGTTTTCCTAATAAAACGCCGTTTTTACCGTTTCTTCCCGCAGTAAATATAAACAACGACAGTATTCAGGAAGAAAAACAAACATTGCAGATATTTTATCATAACTCTGGTTTTACGTGGCCGATCAACACAATTTAAAAACTGCTATAAAGTCCACACTTTGTCCGTCAGTTGTTCCGTCTGTCCTGCTCACATCTCCAATGGTTGTACACGTTGTCATTAACGTGGCTTCACTCCACATCAGCCGCTTTGCTCGCTAAAACACCGGTGTCGGCACATAAGGACGCTGTCAGAGCCTGTCAACCGCGTTGATTAGCTGCGTATATACGAATGTGAATCGCATCATTGGCTGGACTGTGGGATAAGGTGGCATCGTTCTAATCCCATACAGGAGCAGCCAGTCTCTTACTGACTAACACTGCAGAACAGAATTGTTAACGTTTTAATTTTAACTTCAATTCAGGCTCGATTTTTATGTGCACAGCGCAGATTTTCTGTGCGCAGAGACCGTGCCAGCAGTGCGCAATTTCACACGCGCGCAGCTTAGAGGGAACATTGCTTGGAGGGTGTTGGTCTGTTGCTGAACTGTTCCATGACTAAACTTGCTGGATGATCTTAAACAGATCTGACCGATGAGCAGCTGCTGGTTCAGCCTTTAGAGCCAGGCAGCGTTTTCTGATGGGCTGTGTGAGTGTGTACACAGACTCCATGTTAAACGATGGCAGCAGCATCGTCACTGCTTGTGGCATACCCACCAAATGTCACCATATTACCAGCCGACAAGGGGAGGTCCACTGTTGTCCTGAACTCAACTGTATGCAGGACTTCCAAAAATCCATAAAGGAGTCCCACTCTCCCTCTTCACGTGCACACTGTTAGAGCTCTGCCTTACCTCCACATGTTTCAAATACAACGAGGGTTTCTACAGACACAAACATGGCTGTGCCATGGGTCCCCGGTGTCTCCTATTGTAGCCAACCTTTACATGGAGGAAGTGGGAAGAAAGGCTCTTGGCTCCAGGACAGCGCCGAGCTACTGGTACAGATGTGCTGATAACACCTGGGTCAAAAGTAGAATCCTTCACTGCTCACATTAACTCTGTGGATGGAAACAAAGTTCACCAGGAAGACACAAAGATAACTGTTTGCTGTTTCTGGACTGCGATGTGTGCACTGAGGAGAATGGAAACCTCAACATTAAGTTTACTGGTTTACGTTTCCTCTGTGCCAAAAGGGAAAGAAAAAGGAACACACACGTAGAGAAAGCTCTTCATACATACAAATAAAGACCATTTACCATAAAACCAATCACAGCAGGAAATCTTTCCTTCCTGTGGATATCTCTGTACAGCGCCTTTATCCAAAGCACAGAGGAAGGGTGCAATAACTGAAAAAATTGTAATCGTGATAGCTGTAATTAGCTGAGACGGCTGGGTCAACAGATGGCTTTTTAAGTCATGGTGTAAGTTGAAGGCCTGTAGTGTGCAGCTCATTAGTAGAGAATGGTAGGGCCGCTTAAAGACTAAAATATTAAGTGCTTTGCTAGACTCCAGCAGCTGATGCAGAGCGTGCTGATCTGCTGAAACACTTCAAGAAAAGCTTTTAGAATGACGGCAGCTCGAGCTGACCACACACTGTATTTGAGGAGGCTGACAGTTCACTGAAAATATAGCTGTTGACTTTAGATATATTTTGTGGTTTTATTGTTTTTATTGTAAAGACATAGTTTTAAAACTACTAACCTGGGTAACCAGGGTGCCTGCTGCCTCTTTGGCCTGTCAGAGCTTTCTCAGAACACATGGGCTTCTCCTGCTCTTTGTAAAGACTGGTTTTAAAACTAGACAAGGCTGAAGTCTCTTTGCTGCAGTCAGTCTGAAGTAAATTCAGATGATAAATACAAAGTTTATAATGTTTAGTTTGCATATAAAAAACAAAAGGCCCTTACCTTGCGAGTCTTGATGAGACTCACAAGTTTGATTCTGTTCATCTGGGTGCTTTCGTCATCATCAGGTGACTTCTTCAGTCTCAGCTGACTGCAGGTTTCACCAGGATTATAAACAGGACATTTACACAGTGACTGACACTAGCACCACTGAATGAACAATGAGGAGCAGTGAGGTGCTCATTAATATGCAAATTGTCATGACCACAGATTAGTGATCATGAGATGGGGCTTATCTTGTGAGGAACATCATAAAGAAACAGAAGTTCAAGTTCAAATTTTATGAGCCACATGCAGTGGCAGGTTGAAGGGGAAGGGGGATCAGTGAGTGCTTATCAGTGCAAGTGTATGTGCGTGTCCATAGTTCAGCTGAGACAGTGTCCTTCGCCCTGCCAGGCTAAGTAAACAGTCTTCCAGCCAATCCAGGTGGCCTTGCATGGAGTGGGAAGAACAGTCAACACACAGTTGTTATCAGGGAGTTTTGTTCGGCTCCAGCCTTGAGCCCACAGCTGGCGCCGAAGGGAAGGCCGCATTATGATGTTGATTTTTCTTTTATGCGAACAACTCATGAGAATTTCAAAGCTGCTCTTTAACACTCCAACACTGGTCTCTCCATCTCTCGGTGGAGAGGCGCGAGCTTCTCCATGATGGTATCAAACTTGCGCTCCGTGGTCTTGTCATTCTTGTGCTCAGAGAGCCGATTCTGAGAACTCACGACTGCAGTCAGCTGCTCCACGATGTGATCCAACTTTCGCTCACAGATGTTATTCTGAGTGAACTTCTCCTTGATGTAATCAAATTTACGCTCAGAGGTGTTATTCTGAGTATTCACGGCAGCCGTAAGCTTCTCCAAGATCTTAACCATGCTGCACTCAGTGAGCCCATTTTGAGAAACTCACGCCTCGTCCCATCGTTTCAATACCAGCGGGCAGCCTTGGGGGGGTTTGAACAGCCGGTTCCACTTTCTTAATTCTCCGATAAGCCAGGGCCAAGCCAGCTCCGATCAGCCAGAACCCTGTTATCATGGTTCATAGGTAGATATCTTCAGCGTCCTCGATCGACAGACCCTCCATGTCTGCCACCCGTCCATCGTGTATCCAGCAGGGAAAGTCCCTCCATGGCACTCAGGCTCACCTGAGCCCAGACTTCTCGTTGAGAAAAGGGTGTCAATAGCATTCAGAGACCAGTTGATCAAATCCATAATTCTCTTTTAGGTTTTAGAGAACGACAGTGAGAGACTGTTCCAGGGAAAGTAATGCACACAAGACAAGACAAGGACACAAGAGGCTAAGCAGGGAAGATAAGGGGAAGGAGGAGAGGAGAAAGGTGCGATTAAGAGTAAAGCTCATTGTTTTATTGTTCGTGAATGCTTCTTTGCATTCTCCATCCCATCAGAGAGCACCCCTCCATGAGCATGCTACTGATGGAGGTCTCTTCCTGTTAAAAAGGAGTTCTTCCTACAACCACTGAATGCAGCTCAGTTTAAATGAGACAGAATTTATTTCAGTAACTTATTTAAAAAAAAGTAAAGCATATGAAATGTTAATACAAAAAAATAAATAAATAAGACCAATCTAAAGTAAAAATTCAGAGTGACTAAAATGCACGACAGAAATATTTGGAAGACAAAGTTTCTGTACTTAAAGCACTGAGTTACTCTGAAGTAACAAACAAACAAACAGTGTTTGATGAAATATGTAGAAAAATAAATAAATAAATATTTCAAATAAATACATAAATAATCTGAATAAATGCATAAATAAATAAATAGAGAGGGGAACATCAGAAACAGTCTTCAGATATTGTGTCAGTGTTGCGTTGCTGTTGCGTTGCTGCAGAGCGCCTCCTGCTGGCAGCAGCAGGAACTCTGATGGAGGCCACAAGCAGCTCCAGCTGTTCCAGGCGCAGTTTGGTTTCCTTCCTGAGCAGCTGCCATGACGCAGTACTGCAGGCCTGTACACACAGTACTACACTTATTACCACTGTCACTACACACAATAATACAATGAGTACTACAGTACTTGTACTTACAGAGCAGGACAGAGTACTGTTGGCCAGAGTCCTGTAGTAGCTCCTCAGTCTGCTGTTGGCTGGACTGTTGGTCGAAACCTGGAGACAAAGAACAGTTCAGACTGAGGCTCGGAAAGGAGGTGAAGTGTTGGTGTGGGAGGAGGTGAAAGGAGGTGAAGTGTTGGTGTGGGAGGAGGTGAAAGGAGGTGAAGCACTGATGAAGAGGAGGCTCTGGGAGGAGGTGAAGGAGAGTGGGTGTGGGTGCATGTTTGCTCCTGTGAGTAGGCTGAAAGCAGTGAAGTGGGCGTGTCCACTCACACATGCGCTCAGTTCCATGATCTGTCTGTGGATGACCGTCAGGAAGCCCTCCGTCTTGTCGGCGCCCCAGGGAGCGGCTGACAGGTTGTCATGGCGATACAGACAGAAAATAAGATGCAGACTGTCTCTGATGAAAACCAGCTTTGAGTCCACCTGGAGAGAGAGAGAGAGAGAGAGAGAGAGAGAGAGAGAGAGAGAGAGAGAGAGAGAGGTGAGCTGCAGGCGTCTGATTGACAAACAGATGTGATGTCATCGATGTAGTCATGTGACCTACCTCAGAGTTTTTTATTTGCTTGTAGAGATGTTTTGGGAATCGAACCGGATGAACTGAAGAGTGCTGTTCAGTCAGCTGATCGCCCTGAAACAGAGAGACAGCGCTTCATTTCACCACATCGCTCTGAGCTGTTGCCAATCGTGACGTGTTGTTGACGTCCCCACATTCAGGGGGTGTCCAAATTCATGGGCTGCATCCTCCTGAGGCGGCATTTGTAGACCGATTGCGTCATAGCGACGCGCCGAAGGCTGTCCAAATTCTTAGACTCCTCCATATGTGTCCCCCTTTTCCCCAAATTTGAAGGATGGATCGGGTGTATCCTTCTTGGCCCACAATATCCCAGAATTCATAGCGTCACCCAGCCAATTCCAGTTTCTAACAATGGCGGCCACTACTAAGTTTTTAATATTACTCTTATTAATCTTTCTGGGTCACAAAATAAGCTTCTAAGATATTTTCAGCTGTGTAAACTCCAAATATCTGCTCGGTTTATCAAGATATCACATATTTGGAGAGACGTCTTTTACCCACCAGCTCGATAGCTAGCCGGGGCGATAACAGCTAACTCCACCCAAACATCGTTTTCAACCCCCCTGCGGTCTTAACTACTCAGGTTAAGCATGATATATGAGTCACTTAGATAACTTATAAATGTTATTGTTTGGCTTTTTTCAGTGTTTCATTTGTTTGTGAGTAAATCAGTTTGGCTGAGATCAAAGTTCTAGTTTCCACACAGCTGAATAAACGTCAAACAGAAAACTGATTAAACAGAAGTGTGAGACGGTCGAGAGTTTACACCAGCGTCCTGTTATATTTTAGATAGCAAGGAGCAGACAGCCGAGTTTATTAACTCCACCCAGACAGCGGTGACGCAGATCTGAAGGCTCGAGCGTCACATTTCACAGCCGCTCACGACTGGCCTACCCGACCTTCTGAGGACCCAGGCCATGTAGACCGCGAAGGCCGGGTCCTCAGGAGGATGCAGCCCATGAATTTGGACACCCCTTCAGTCTACACGCTAAACATGTGACCTGTGATGTTTACAAATGTCCTAGAGGTTCTGAATGCATCGTTTCAGCTGTCAGTAAACTTTGTGTTGAATATTCATCACGTCTGCAGAGGAAGGGCTTATTCCAGTCAGGTTTCAGAGCCCATAACAGCACAGAAACAGCTATAGTGAAGGTTACAAATGATCTTCTTACAGCAGGAATCTCTTTATCTCTTTAACTTAATGACGTCCTGGGATAATTTCATCACTCTTGAAATGTCTTCAAGGATCCTGGAAACTTTTAAAGGACCCTGGAACTGTCTCTTTGTAACAGTCTAATGAGTCCTGGAATGTTTTAAAGACCAATTTAAGGACCTGGAGTCAGTGCTGTACTCACCATGAGAGTAAGGAGGCCCCGGGCTTCTTTGCTTGGTTGCTTGTAGTGCGTAAGCCAATCACAGCAGAGGGCAGGGGTCAGGGCGCCACAGAGGACGAAGAGCAGGCCGGTCCAGGTGACCATGATGAAGACGATGAAGATCCTGTGCGGTGCTGAGAGTGCGTGTCCATGCTGCCAGCAGAGTTCAAGCTTTTATTTTACAAACAGGAAACAGAAATATTGGGGAAAAAGTCCGTCTTTCATTTTCCCTCTTGGGCAAAAGTACCTGCAAACTGGTGAGCGAGGCAGGGTGCTGATTGGTGGGTCTTGCAGGTGCTGAAGGTGCGCTCAGAACATTGAAGACTGGTTAGTTTTCAGCGTTTGGACGAGAGGACGACATCGGACTCGTCTATAAACGTGTTCCTGTCACTCACATTTCACTTTATTTTACTTCCAGTGAAATAATCACAGCACACCTGAAATCAGCGGATCTGATGAGAGAGAAGAACCTGACCGTAGGCTGACTCTCTTCATATCATTGTCATTATTAATATTTTTATTGTTATTATTGTTATTAAAACCAACCAGAAGTGTTCTGATTGGTTCACAAACGCAAAACAGAAACCGTGAAACATCTGTGCAGCGATGACGTCATTGCTTTCTCTTTCCCCTCTCACTTTCGTTTTCATGTTCACGTTCTGAAAGCTGCAAGGCTGTAAGCACTGAAGGAATCCTGGAAGGTTTTGAACAGGCTGTGAAGCCTCTGTGCTGGAAACACAAGTGCAGGAATTTAAACTGGACCTGTAAAATGTCAGAAACACGTCTGTCACTGTGTAGAAGCTGCAGTCAGACCAGTATAAACTAGAGATGGACCGATCTGATATTACATATCGGTATCAGTCTGATACTGACCTACATTACTGGATCGGATATCGGAGAGAAATAAAAAATGTAATACGATCCTTTAAATATCAAAAAAGCACCTCACAAAACTTGCGACACGCTGTGCTCATAACCGTAGCACGTGGGAGCAGTATGCGTCATGGGATAGAGCGACTGTGGTGTGCCGGACCTGTTGGTGTCTGGTTGAGCATTTGGAGCCTCGCCAACCAGCATTTCATCTCCGAGGAAGTGATCCCCGAGAGAAGTAAAGCAAGTGTGTAAGTTCATCTCTGAATGTTTGTAAAGTATTCCAGCGTTAAGCTTAACAACCGATATATGGAGCGACTGCCTCTCTCTCTCTCTCTCTCTCTCCTGCTGCTACTTCAATCATGAAACTGATCAATGATCAGCTGATCGGCTTTTCTGTCGCGAGTCCGTCTCTCTTGTTTCTTTTTGGCCCACTTTGCACCAGAAAGAGGAAACCAGCGGCTGAACAACAGCAGCACGTCTAAGCTTGATAAGCTGTTGTTAGAATTTATTTAATTTTACTTTCTACACCAGGATCTTTTTCTACAGCTGACGGCTGGTAACTGTGCAGGGGCGGATCTAGCAAAGTTTAGCCAGGGGGGCCGATAGGGCATGAACAGGGAAAAGGGGGCACAAAGACATACTTTTCTTTCTTATTCTCATTTAAAATGTCGAGCTTTTAATAAATAATTATCTGAATCTTACACCCAAAGTTTTAATCTGATGTAAATGTATAGAAGTCCATTACTGTAGTAACTGTTAAGTCTAATATACCCTAGTAAGCTATCGTACTTTTTCCTTTGGGAAGGTACCATCTGTGCAGTCTGCAGTTCTGCTGAAGAAAGATGTTGAATCTATTTAAATATTGTAGAAAAATAATTGATTTCTGTGCATTTTTTTTCCCGCACTACATCAAATTAGAGTTGATTACGTCGATTAAGCATCATGAGGTGGGGGGTGGTTCCCTATTTAGTTTTTTTTTTTTGCTGGGAGTAAATGGTAAATGGTCTGTATTTGTATAGCGCTTTACTTGGTCCTAAGGACCCCAAAGCGCTATACACTATACACAATCATCCACCCATTCACACACACATTCACACACTGGTGATGGCAGCTACACTGTAGCCACAGCCACCCTGGGGCGCACTGACAGAGGGAGCTTGCAACCCTATTAGGTTGCTTACTCTTTAAAACACCAGAATAGGGAGGCTTGAGCAGGTTTAAGTTTATTAGATTCATCAGTTTTGCTGAACTATGAAATATTTTGGGTGCAGTGTGTTTTTTTACATACAGGTATAACAGAATAGCTTTAGTGGGGGTTTTTTAAACTTGAGTATGAACTTATACAAAATGCAGCAAGATATTAAAAAACAGTTTTATTGATTATAAAACACACTATATCGGATTCATATCGGTATTGGTATCCAAATTTATGATATCGGTATCGGACATAAAAAAGTGGTATTGTGCCATTTCTAGTATAAACATAGCGGCTCGATTATGAACATAAATAACATGAAGTCAAACTTCAGGCGCACGTTTGTGATCAAGTTTGGGCTGATGCTGCGAAAGTCAACCAACGTGTGACTGCTCTTTAGTGTCAGGCTGGGGCTGCTACTGTGAACGCTCAGGGACTGGGAACAGCCCTCAGGGAATCATTCGGAGGCACTGCAGGGGGGTCGAAGAAAAGGCTGCTGGTCGGGAGGCAGGGAGCTGGAGGCTTGGCTGGCTCAAGGATCTGGACGAGTGATGAGTCAGCATGGTGTCCAGAGATTTCGGTGTGTGGCTCTGACAATGGCCTCTAGTCTTAACATGGAAACTACTACCACAAAGGCTCCAGCTGAGTCAGAGCTCTTCAGGGTTGGGCCATGGAGAAGCTTGTTTCAGGTTTGGGATTGCACACTGTTACTGCTGGAGGCAACAAGAGGCCTGGAAGTGTATCTCTCATTGGCAGTACTATAAAAACTGTAAAGACTAAATTAGCGTGTTCAGCACAAGACTTCCCCAGATGTAGATGCAGAAACGCTTTCTCTGCATTGACAGAATGCCACCTGCCAGAAAGTTGTCAATATACGGAGCACAGTCCTGAACTCTGGCCTGAAACGGCTCTGGCCGGCATTGTCATGAACCACGCAGGGCTGGATGTGTGAGGTCAAACACAGTGCATCCAGCAGCGCAGATAATTGTGTCCCCTGGTGTCAACAGCTACTGTGTGTAACTAACTGTGGTGGCCTGCGTTTGGGACAGAGTGCAGGGCACAAAGCTTGATGTGTTGTTGTAACACAATGTGACGTTTTATATTTACAGGAGACACAGTGACTTAACCAAGAATTAACTACCTTGAGCCCAAATTTTGGGGAGTGGAGGAATCAACAGCTGGTCTCAGCACAGCTGTAGTCAGAGGCAGAATACCAGGGCTGCGATAAGCCCATTAGGCTGGATGCAGACTGGTGTACAATATACACAGAATAACAAAAGTTTGGTTGTCCTCCTTATGAAACTTGTGAAAATGACGAGGATTGTCTCAGTAGGCTGGAGCTTGTTATACTTTATCATGGCTGGATCATTGCATCAGTACAGCTGAGGGTCATGCAGGATTAGAAAACTTGACTGCAAATCTAGGGTAGCTGTGTCAGACCATATACCTGTGGGTTTTACTGTAAATGTGGAACAACTGCCAGCAACAACTCCAAATAATCATGTCACTAATAACACACTGCTGCCAGTGTAAGATTAGAGCATTTAGTGAAGAGGACTTCTTGGTTTTTATAATAATACAAATAAACATCTAAACAACGTTTGTTTGCCTAAAGAATCGGTTTTGTGCAGGATGTCCAACATCAGCATCTTCAGCCTTCACATAAACTTTGTTCCATATGATGATACAGTGGCTGCTCTGCATGAAGGTGGTAAACTGCTTGATGTCCAATGTAAGCACAGGGGTGGCATGTCGCCTATTAATCAGGAGGTTGGTGGTCTGATCCCCGTCTCTGCTCTGATGGATCCATGGGAAAATGCGGATTTTGGGAAAGAGGTAAATGCTGTTAACAACTGCAAACCATCTGTATTGTGGACGGTTTCTGGGGAAGATAATACTGCAGCACTATGGAGACAACATTACACTACACTGTACAACAATGGACCTATGAGTGTATTGACACGTGAGGGATATGAAGCCATTCATAAAGTATTTGATAGTAAGGCCTGTGGTTTGGATCACAGGAACATCTGAGACATGCTAGTTTAAGGCTAGCTCCTGTTTCAGCCCTCTGTTTCACTGGATCTGTGATCCATGACATTCTCCTACACTCAATGTCTGTATTTTGGTCAAAACTGGAAAAGTGAGCTGTGTGGATAATTATAGGCCAGGATTTTATCTAAGGATCTAGATAAGTGTGTATCTCTTCCCTGGAAAATCAGTTTGGCATCAAGTGAAAGGATGGTACTGACAGTGTATACAAGGAAACTTGTGCAGGCCCAAAAATCCATCAGTTCTCACGTGTTTAATTGATGCTTCTAAAGCCACAGATTGACTGGCTTTAGATCGAGTGAACCACGGGAAGCCTTTTGGTGAATTAAACCCACGGGGAGTTCCTGGTTACATGGGGAGGGTTCTCCCTCACTAGTGGTGGTGCTCACCCTCACCAATCTGCTGCGGGTGTTTCCCGTTACTCAGCCATCCAAGGAAGTGTGTTTGTGTAAACATTGCGCTGCGTGTAATATTTTGTGTTCGTGTTCTTCAATAACACGGAGACCAGCTTGAGTCTGCTCACGACCAAGCGCATCAGACAGAAACGCGGAAGCGTTTCAACACAGCACCGGGGGGAGGTTAGGGGGCGTGGCCTCGCCGCTGGCTGTGGCGGAAGAAAGAAAGAAAAAGAAAGAAGACGGAGGAGAGCGACCAGCGCCTGCACAGGTACGTGCTGTCTGTCCGCCCGTGTGTGTCGCGCTGTTTCCGGGTTGGTTGGCAGCTCCGGGCTGGAAACGGAGAGACGGAAACATCATGAAGTGTGGTGCCGGTGTTGTGCCAAAAAGTGATTTCCAATGTTTCCGTGTATTTTTTATGTGTAATATCTTTACGTATGTTGGTAAATAGACTTCGGTGAACAGCGTTTACAAAGGGGTTATATATAGATCTCCAAAAGTTGATTCTGTTCATCTGGACGTATCGTTTTCTGGGAGAAACGTTTCGTCACTCATCCAAGTGACGTGACGTCTTCAGTCTCAGCTGACTGCAGGTTTCAATCTTATAAACAGGACATTTACGTAATGACTGAAACCAGCCCACTGAAGGAACAATGGGCTGGGAGGTCAGTTCCTTAATCATAATTATGCAAATTCTCATGACCATTGATCAAAGACCACTGATCAAAGACCACTGATCAATGGCCATGAGTACCATTCACAGAGAGTTGGGGAATGGCTGCAATCACGGCATTGTAAGGTCTGCCCCGGGCCTCCTCCCAGTGGGACATGGCCAGAACACCTCACCCTGGAGGCATCCCTGTCAGATGCCCAAACCGCCTCTACTGGCTACTTTCAAAGCCAGGAAGTGATGTCAGAATGAGGAAACGCTCCAAGACCTTAAAACAGGAACAAATCTGTGTTTTTGGAGCTGTTCCCCTCTGCTTCACTGCAGGTGCTCTGACCTCTGTGCCGGAGGAGGACCGAGCAGCTCAGGAAAACTCTTTACCTGTTTCTGCTGAGAGGAGCAGCTGCACATGTGATGTACTGTTAGCGACTCCAGACCAGCGAGGATCTGCTGGAGCTCAGCTCAGGAGGGAGGCAAAGGTTTATGATCCTGCACAACAACAACAACCATCGTTTTCACACAAACAGAGGACTGTCATGTGATGCGTGTGCATACCTTCATGTTGTTCCACGGGAGTGGACACAGCTCCACACCTGCATGATGAGCTGATGTCTCAAGTATTTTATTAACTAACTGAAGAATCAGAAATGAATCTTTTTGGTAATTATTAAGCAATCATTAATATTCAAAGGAGAAAGCACAACTTGTGTCTTCAATGAAACATTGAAGCAAAAAAAGCTTCATTTTGGAATGCTGCAGCGCTACTTGAATGTGGGCGGGGCTTTGCTGAAATGGTACGGCGGTCTTCTGTGACATTCACCTGCGCATGTTGTGAAGGTTTGATGTGACGACTTTATGTTACTGTGACAACAGCACACCTGTTTCAGGTGACCGCGCTCCGTTTACAGCCGTGTTATTTTAGGCCCAGATAACTTCAGACTTCATGGCGCCGAAACACGCGTCTCGGTTTACAGTTGTGAAAAGAAGCTTCGTATAACGATGCGATAAGGAGGTCAGAGCTTACAGGAAGTCAGGGCGGGCTTTAAATGTGATCCAGCCGCTGCTGGAATGAGAGTTCAGTGTGGGAGCAGGCAGCCGTGACAGGAGGAGGGGCTGTCTCAGGTAACCTGAGCCACAGGTGTGTACCTGCTGATCTTCTTTCTGAGACTGGACGTTGCTGCAGCCCCTCCATTCATATGTGAGTGAAGTTGGCCCCCCCACCTTCTTCAAATCCAACAAAAGTGGTATCAAACGTTTGTGCTACGTTTGTGCTGGTTTGTGCTGCAGAAATTTTTGTTTGTGCCGCTATTATTTTAAAGATATTAACAAAAATTTCTAGAGGTCAACCAGCCCCCCCATATTAATGGAATCAAACAAAATTGATGTCAAACGTTTGGGCTGGTTTGTGCTGCAAAAATGTTTGTTTGTGCTGCTAACATTTTAAAATTTTTTAATAAAATAACGTCTTGATGTGTGCTTAATCATCCAGGTAAGTAAATCCCAAAAGGTTGATTCTGTTCATCTGGACATTTTCAGTTGGAGAAACGTTTCGTCACTCATCCAAGTGACTTCTTCAGTCTCAGCTGACTGCAGGTTTCCCCAACCTTATAAACACACGTGAGTGAAATTGGCCCCCCTACCTTCTTCAAATCGAACAAAATTGATGTCAAACATTTGTCCTGCAAATTATTTTGTTTGTGCAGGTTATGTTTCCCTAATTTTATAAACAGTACATGTACAGTGAGAGAGAGATGTTACATCTGTCTTCACTTGCATCCCAGTCATAGAAGCGTTGGAGGTCGTTCATAAGAGATTACAGGATCATCCCAACCTCAGCAACAGGACCACTCTCAGCACTGATCAGTTGTGTTTGCTTTTGGAACTGTGTCTTAATTCCACCTATTTTGCATAAGGGTCAGTACAGGCAGAAATCTAGGTGTGCCATGGGTTCCCACAGGCCCCTGCTCAAAGTCACCAAACCAGTTCGTAAGCAGGTACAGGTGTGGCCAGAAGGGTCCTCAGAGGCACTGCAAGACTGCTTTTCCACCACAGGCTGCCACACACGACAACACCACAGACTTTCAGGAATATACAGAAACTGTTACTGCCTACATCCCAAAATGCATCGATGATGTCACAGAGACCAGGACTATCACTGTCCGGGCCAATCAGAAGCCATGGCTCACAGGTCAGGTTTAAATGCTCCTAAGGTTGAAAAATGCAAGCCTTCAGAGCCGGGAATTAGGTGAGTCTAAGAACAGCAAGGGCAAACCTGTCACGTGGCATCAGCTATAGCAAAGCTTCAGCGACAGCAGAAATACTTGGAGGCAGTGGCAAGGAATACAAACCATCACAGACTACAAGCCCACTCTACAGACCGTGGTGACACAATCCCCAGACAGTGTGTGGAGATCCCTTGCCAAAATCAATACACTCAAAGCTCCAGGTCCTGATAACATCCTTGGACAAGCACTGACAGACTATGCTGTGGAACTCACAAATGTCTTCACAGACATCTTTAACACATCACTAGGGTCAGGCCGTCGTTCCCACATGCCTCAAAGCCTTCACCATCATTACTGTACCCAAGAAGTCATCTATCTCCTGCTTTAAGGACTACCGTCCTGTCAAACTCACCTCCATCATTATTAAGTTAAGTGCTTTTAACGGTTAGTCATGCATCAAATCAAATTATCGCTTTCCCCCAATCTGGATCCATTTCAGTTCGCATACCGGTCAAAACGCTCAACCGATGATGGAATTTCAGCTGCCCCTCACTCAGCCCTCACACATCTGAACACTAGAGACTCATATGTCAGAGTACTGTTCATAGACTTCAGTTCAGCATTCAACACCATCTTTCCCCAGCAACTCATTCACAAACTGGATCTGCTGGGGATCAGCACCTTGCTGTATAACGGGCTGCTAGATTTCTTGACAGGAAGACAGCAGACAGTACGGGTCGACAGCAACACCTCCAGCCCAAGAACACTGAATATGGGGGCTCCCCAAGGATGTGTGTTGAGCCCCCTTCTCTTCACTCTGCTGACCCACGACGAGATCTACTACAGGGGTGAAGTTAACCATCTGCCAGAGTGGTACAGCAACAACAACCTGTCCCTGAATGTGGAGAAGACCAACAGCGACTCTACTTCCTCTGCAAACTGAGAAGCACAAGAGATTCAACCCCCATTATGAGCACCTTTTACAGAGGCACAGTTGAGAGTATCCTCACCAGCTGCATCACTGTGTGGTATGACTCCTGCACTGGGTTCTGCAGGAAAAAATGACAACGGGTAGTGAGAGCAGCCGAGAGCATTGTGGGGACCTCTCTTGCCTCCCTCCCCAGGAGATCTACTGCACCTGCCTCATCTGGAAGGTCCTCTCCATTACAGGTGACTCCACTCATCCCTTCAACAGCGTCTTCAGTTTGCTGCCATCAGGAAGGATACTGAAGAGCCTCCGGGCCAGAACCAGCAGACTGAGAGACGGCTTCGTCCGTTGGGCTGTCAGGATGCTGACCATCTCTGAATCGAGAAGGGGGGCCCAAGGGTACATCTTTCGCCATCTTACAATGCTGTGATTGTAGCCATTCCCCACTTTCTGTGAATGGTACTCATGGCCATTGATCAGTAGGCTTTAATTAGTTGTCATTGATCAATGGTCATAAGAATTTGCATACTAACAATCGTGGAACTAACCCCCCAGCACTTTATTCATTCAGTGGCACTAGTTTCCTTCACTATGCAAATGTACTGTTTATAAGGTTGGGGAAACCTGCAGTCAGCTGAGACTGAAGAAGTCACTTGGATGAGTGACGAAACGTTTCTCCAACTGAAAATGTCCAGATGAACAGAATCAACCTTTTGGGATTTACTTACCTGGATGATTAAGCACGCATCAAGACGTTATTTTATTAAAAAATTTTAAAATGTTAGCAGCACAAACAAACATTTTTGCAGCACAAACCAGCCCAAACGTTTGACATCAATTTTGTTTGATTCCATTAATATGGGGGGGCTGGTTGACCTCTAGAAATTTTTGTTAATATCTTTAAAATAATAGCGGCACAAACAAAAATTTCTGCAGCACAAACCAGCACAAACATAGCACAAACGTTTAACATCAATTTTGTTGGATTTGGGTAATGTGGGGGGGCTGGTTGACCTTTTGACCTTTACCTTTTCATTAATATCTTTAAAACAGAGGCAGCACAAACGAAAATTTTAGCAGCACAAACCAGCACAAACGTAGCACAGTTGATTGACACCACTTTTGTTGGATTTGGGTAATGTGGGGGGGCTGGTTGACCTTTTGACCTTTACCTTTTCATTAATATCTTTAAAACAGAGGCAGCACAAACGAAAATTTTTGCAGCACAAACCAGCACAAACGTAGCACAGTTGATTGACACCCATTTTGTTTGATTTAATTAATGTGGGGGGGCTGGTTGACCTCTGATGACCTCTAGAAATTTTTATTAATATCTTTAAAATGATAGTAGCACAAACGAAAATTTTTGCAGCACAAACCAGCACAAACGTTTGATACCACTTTTGTTGGATTTGAAGAAGGTGGGGGGGTCAACTTCACTCACATTCCATTCATCAACAAGCTGCTTTAGCTCCTCCCATTTCTCCGCTGACTGGCTGCTCCTTTATTAACAGTTCAGATTCTCCCTCTCTCTCTCTCTCTCTCTCTCGCTCTCTCTCTCGCTCTCTCTAGGGTGTGGAGGATGTGAGTTGTGCCTGAACACTTCAACCTGCTAATCAGGTCCAGCCAGTAAACGCTGCGTTCTGTGCAGACACAGAGGAGTCGGGCTGGTTTTATTAGACTTGCTGGATCAGAAGCCAAGTGCTGGACGCGGTCTCGGTGGTTGATGTGGTCCTGATCTGGACCGAGAGACCTGCGAGGATCGGACCCGTCCCGGTCTGAAAGATGGCCGTGCTCCACACAAAAGCTGTGACTGTGATCCTGTCTGTCACTGTGCTGCTGGGGTGAGTTCATGTACTTATACTACAGTTAATACTGCGTTTAATACTACTGTTAATGTGGTGTTTACTACTGAAGCCTCTGTTCGGCCTCTGCGATGTCAGCTTTGAGCAGAGCAAACACACGGAGCATGCTCAGGTTTCAGGCGGATCCTGCCAGGTCTGTAGCTCGGTCTGCTCAGAGCGTCTCTCTTTGTTCCCGTCTCTGTGTTCGAGCTCGCAGCGTTGCGTTGTTCAGGGTTCACAATGGCACCAAGCCTCGTGAGTGACAGCTGTTTGTTCAGGTGTGTTCAGGCTGATGACTGAAGCTTTGTGTGTTCGTGCGCTCCTATTGGTCAGCTCTATCGCAAACACCTGATGATCATGTGTACAGTCCAGTAATAGTCTGGTTTTACAGAATGTAACCTCTGACCGAGGCGGCGGTCGAGCCTGAGTGTAGGCGTGTTGGCGAGGAGAGGCGCTCGACCTAATGCCGTTCGGGTTAGGAACATGTTAACGAGCTAAAGGTCTGCTGATTGATTAATGATTGTGTTTGTTTGACCCCACAGGCTGCTGTACTTGTCCCAGTACTACAGGTAACACACACACTCGCACAGACACGCATGATTCCTTCCTGCTAGCTTCCTCTTTGCTAAGTCTCTGACTTTCAAAATAAAAGTCACAGAGCTTCCTGTCTGAGTTTGAACTGCAGCTGAAACAGTCACGTGACCCAGTCTGAGCGCACGAATCGGCGTGGATGTTGGAAGCTGCATCAACACAAACCGAACGAGACGTGAAGCTGTGTTGGATTCATTGGATGATCTGATGATGATGTCACAGCCAGGAAGTGGATTCATGTTAGGGTGACCATGCTTTGATTTCCAAAAAAGAGGACACTTGGCCCAGTCATGAAAAACTTTATTAATAGTCTTTGCTTAAAGAAAACATTAACATATTTAAACGATGCCTTCTCTGTGCAGTTAATGAATGGTGAAATAAAAAAAGTCACATATCCCAGAATTCATAGCGCGGCCCAGCCAATTCCAGTTTTCAACAATGGTGGCCACTACTAAGTTTTAAAATTACTCTTATTACTCTTTCTGGGTCAAAAAATAAACTTGTAGCATATTTTCAGGCAGAAAGTAGCTGTGTAAACGTCAAATATCTGCTCGGTTTATCAAGATATCACATATTTGCAAAAGTGCTCCGACGTTTTCGGAGACGTCTGTTACCCACCAGCTCGATAGCTAGCTGGGAGCTCGAGGGTCACTGGAGCCGCCAAGAACGGCACAACTCCCGGCACAACTCCCGGCACATCATTTTCAGACCCCCGCGGTCTTTCGCTACTCAGGTTAAACGTGATATATAAGTCACTTAGATAACTTAAAATGTTATTGTTGGGCTTTGTTTGTGAGTCAATCAGTTTGGCTGAGATTAAAGTTATTAGATCAAATTAGATAAAAAAAACCAAAAACAAACCTTTTTAATTCCCCGGGTGGTTTTCACACAGCTGAATAAACATCAAACAGAAAACTGATTAAACAGACGTGTGAGACGGTCGAGAGTTTACTCCAGTGTCCTGTTATATTTTAGATAGCAAGGAGCAGACGACTGAGTTTATTAAACTTCACCCAGACAGCGGTGACGCTGATCTGAAGGCTAGACTGTACAATTTCACAGCCGTTTACTTCCGGCGTACCCGACTTTCTGAGGACCCGGCCCACGTTGACCGCGAAGGCCGGGTCCTCAGTATGCAGCAGCCCATGAATTTGGACATGACTAACATGACACTTCCGTGTGCCGGGGCAGCCAATCAGCAGAAAGGGGCGGGTAAAGTGAGAGCTGCCGGTCAGCGCGAGGGCTAAGGAAACCTAACTGGGATTTAGCAATGAGCTAAAGTGGGTGTAACAGGGTTCTGGGGATGTTTGGACCTGCTGGTCCCCGAGCTGCAGCTCGTCCACACGTTTGGCAGCTCTCTGCTCCCCACAGGCAAGCGTGAGAGCCTCCGAAGCGCCTGGATCTCAGATCTGTGAAGTGTTTTACCACTCATGGTTTCCCTGGTTACGTCCCTGATGTGTTTCTCTCTTCTGTGAAAACTTTTTCCATGACCTGATTTCCATTTCACTTTCACTGGCCATGGAAATGAACTCACACCAGGCTTATGTGTTTCGTGGAAGAGTGACTCACCTGTTTCACCTCTAGCTGCAGCAGCTGCACATCCGTAAGCCACACCCCTCTCAGTGTTTGACGTGTGTGGTCTGCTCAGCTGATTCCAGCATGTTTTCTCTGCGCACACTGACCAATCAGCTTCACATCCACAGGCACACCGAGGGTGATGAAGGTGTGAAACAGCGCAGGTCTGGGATCAGTGTTCCTCTCTGGGAATGCTGTGACACTTGGCTGATGGTTATGGGGGCGAGGGCAGAGTTAGGGAAAGATGGCCGACGTTGGCTGCAGCGGCACCCAAACCCTCCTTTGTTCCGTTTCGGAGAAAACCTTTTGCGTTTCACAGATTCATTTTTCTGGGATTTTCTTCCTCGTGGCGTCTGCAGCTGAAAGAGCAGCTGTGAGCTCTGCATTGTGTCCTGTTGGAGTCAGGTTACACAGGAGGCCTTTTTGTGTCCTCTGTCTGTTTGTGCGCTCGGGCCTCACACCTGCGTTACCCCAAAGCCTCCTCAAAACCTCGCTTCCTGTGCACTGCTGTTTACTGTCAGCAGGGGGCAGTGTGGGTTAGCTGACTCTGCGAAGTGTTGTTCTTTGGTGTTTGACAGAAACGGCTGTTCAAGGTCAAAGGTCGTTAACAAATGGTAAATGGTCTGTATTTGTATAGCGCTTTACTTGGTCCTAAGGACCCCAAAGCGCTTTACACTATACACAATCATCCACACATTCACACACTGGTGATGGCAGCTACATTGTAGCCACAGCCGCCCTGGGGCGCACTGACAGAGGCGAGGCTGCTGGACACTGGCGCCACCAGGCCCTCTGACCACCACCAGTAGGCAACTGGTGAAGTGTCTTGCCCAAGGACACAACGACCGAGACTGTCGGAGCCGGGGCTCGAACCGGCAACCTTCCGATTATAAGACGAACTCCCAACTCTTGAGCCACGATCGGCGAACAAGGCCATTGTGCAGATACAGAAGTTGGAGAAGTGTCTCCATTGTCACGGCGATAACAAGCAGACGTGTCTGATGGCGCATGACTGCGCCCCGTGCTGTGCTGACACGTGATTGGCTTGCACATTTTTTGTTCTGGCTGGTGATTGGCTGTGTGGAATATCTTTGCTTCATGCGCTCACGACAACACCAATAATAAGATGGGAGCGGGTTACCGGGATCTGATCGATAACCGGTAACCTGTCAGAGGTGGGCAGGGCTAACTTTGATCTCTGTGTCATGCAGAGTCTCGCTGTCCTTTGAGGAGAAGTGGAAGACAGTGGAGGCGGGGTAAGTAACAAGAACTCTGTGTGTCTGTGTTTAAGGCGGCACTCATATCCTTTTTTTTTTTTTTTTTTTTTTGCCTGTCCCGTTTGGCTGTTTTGCATCAGAATTTTTGTCTAAAGGTGAAGAAAGATGCCCAACGGATTTACTTTACCAAATGGACCATCCCAGCCTTGCCGTAATGGTCCATTTGATTCACCTTTTATTGTTTATTTTATTTATTTTCACTTGCTAAATATGGGACAGATTTGACTGGGGAAAAGAAAGAGGGAAAGAAAAACAGCGGAGAAGAGGGACGGGGATAAAGGGCAAAAAACCAAAAACCAAATATTAAACATTATTGTGCAGCACGTAAGATCAACAGAACACAGTGTGCTTTGAGGTAGGAGCCAAAAAGGGTGTAGTTTGTGGGTGTGATCACCCGTGTGTACACCTGTGAGCATGGACGCACTTGTTTTTAAAAGGTTCCTTCATGTAATGATCTGCTAGAGGGTGGGGGGGGGGGGGCACAGCCCCGTCCTCCAGGGCATGAAGCAGGTATGGAGGAGATCAAGACTCCAGACATCCAGAGGCCCCCAGAACACAAGAGACCAAGGAAGACCAACAGAGGGGCAGCCGCGCCACTGTCCCAGTAAGAGCTGAGGAGAGTCCCAGATGAGGGCTCACTCAGCAGCTGCGGAGCAGAAGCCAGGGGGAGTTGCAGTGACGCGCCCGTGAGCTCTGCCGGCAGCCAGCTGTGACCGAGCCCCAGGCCGAGAGGCCGGGGGCACCCCACCCCCGAAGTGGCCCGAGCGAGCCCCAGGCTCCAGGCCCCGATAAGCGGCCGCCAAGGAGTGAGCTGGTGTGTACCTGGACGCCCATCCCCGGACACAAAGAACCACCAACGCACTGATGTCTGAGGGCGTCCGCCACTGGCAGGGGAAGTGGTGGTAGGAGATAGGCCTCCATACCTTAGAGGTCCTGAGATGTCCCCAGAGAGGTGGCGTCTGATACCCAACCTGACATATAGACACAGACATACAGGCACACACAGATACAAACATCCATTGGTTAAAATGAGTCATGAATGAAGCTCAGAGGACTCAGAGATGTACCACAGGCCTTCAAGCTGGCAGTAGCTAGACCCAAAGAGCCAGCGCTCTTAGCTAATGACAGGCCAGATCCTTGAAAGAGTCACACAGCTAACAGGTGTTACAGGTGCTGCAGTGTTTTGAAACAGATCTACAGTGGTATGCAAAAGTTTGGGCACCCTTGATAATTTTCATGTTTTTCCTTCATTGGTTGTTTGGATCAGCAATTTAATTTAAATATATCATATAGCAGACAAACAGTGATATTTGAGAAGTGAAATTAAGTTTATAGGATTTACAGAAAGTGTGCAAAAGTTACTTAAACTAAATTAGGCAGGTGCATAAATTTGGACACCCCAACAGAAAAATTGCATCAATATATTTAGTAGTTAGAGCAGGGGGATATGGCCAAAAATATTTATCACGATATATATTTGAAAATTTGCGATAACGATATAATTGATGTGATACAAAATACAACTCCACAACTTTACTAGTGCAAAAAAACACCATTTATTTTACTTAAACAAGCAGCTGTTTTTTGAGTGCATTAAAGCTATATAAAAATTTAACAGTGCAAATGCAAATTTCTTGCTGAAGGTTTAACCAAAAGGCATTTCCAGTAGAAATGTGTTGACATATCCTGAGTTAACCATGTATAATATCCACTGAAGTTAAAAAGAGGTGCTTTGCAACATTAAACTGCAGTGTGCCAAATAAAAAAGTCAAATACGTTTTTTTCGGACCATAAGGTGCACAGGATTATAGCGCACATTAAGCGAAACAAAGGAGTCAGATAAATCGAACTTTGTTGTTGCAGTTGTTGCAGTATATGAATGACTAACCTCGTATTGTAGATGGATTATCTCAGTTGTTCTGACTGAAGTTTGGTCCATTTACAGCATCCTGCCATGCGATTGCATTTGTCTCTAACCATCAGGAACCTTCACGTTAACTTTTATCAAGTGGAAAAGTGTTAGTGTTCGTCCTCCAGCTTCACTGTGTTTACGCTATGCTAACATAGCTGTGTCGCTAGCGATCACGTAGCACATCATTATATAGCAGCTAGCCCAACTTCAGTAACCCTACAAACGTCACTGCTGTTTAGTTTTCTGTCTTCATTTATGTTGGAAGTGACAGCAGAGCAGTATGATTAAATTTTTTCAAAAATCTCTCAGTCAGAACATGCTATATCATGCTTGGGTAACAAGCGAAACTAGCGAGCTAACGTCCTGCTAACTTCTAACTCCGTTAAGTGTAATAAATTTTGTTTTCATGGATGCCTGGATGATAAACTTCATAGTTACACCTGGTAAAGCAGCAACGCTGGTCGTTTTATTAAAGATGAAAGAATTTAGACAGTTTTTAATTCTCAGTGATGCTGCAGTGTTCGTTTGACTTTAGGACCTGAAGCAGAGGGAGTTTAGGACTCAGGTTACTCCCAGATTTACGAGCACCTTAGTCCAACAAATACGGTAATAACGACGGCCCGCTTGCACGTTCTACAAAAAAAATGTGCTTTGTTGTGTATCTGATGGACAAACACAAAAAACCAGTTCCACATCACTGAAGTTGCACCATTTTTACAAACCAGTTCTGGTTCATCCGTTTCACTCAACAATCGGCCATCTGCGTATGAAAACAAAGGCACTGCGCATGAGCGTTTTACCAATATTCTATCATGCATTCAGCAGTATAATATGGCCCAGCCCTAATGAGTAGATCCTCCTTTTGCAGAAATAACAGGCTCTAAACACTTCCTGTAGGTTCCAATGAGAGTCTGGATTCTGGTTGAACGTATTTTGGATCATTCTTCCTTACAAAACATCTCCAGTTCAGTCAGGTTTGATGGTTTCTGAGCATGGACAGCCCGCTTTAAGTCACACCATAGATTTTCAATATTATTTATTTCTGGGGACTGAGATGGCCATTCCAGTACATTTTCTTTGATCCTCTGCTGAACGCCTTAGTAGACTTTGAGCAGTGTTTCGGGTCGTTGTCTTGTTGAAATATCCAGCCCCAGCGCAACTTTGTGACTGATTCTTGAACATTGTTCTCAAGAATCTGCTGATATTGACTGGAATCCATGCGACCCTCAACTTTAACAAGATTTCCAGTCCCTGCACTGGCCACACAGCCCCACAGCATGATGGAACCACCACCACATTTTACCGTGGGTAGCAAGTGTTTCTCTTGAAATGCTGTTCTGTTTCCACCATGCATACCTTGTTATGTCCAAATAACTCCGTTTTAGTTTCATCAGTCCACAGCACCTTATTCCAAAATGAAGCTGGCTTGTCCAAATGTGCTTTAGCACAGCGGTCTCCAACCTTTTTAGCTCCACGGACCGGTTTATGCCCGACATTATTTTCACAGACCGGCCTTTAATGTGTCGCGGATAAATACAACAAAATAAAACTAGTACCGGTACCGAAAAAAAAGAAGATTTATTCATAACACACGTGAAAAGACCCAAGAAAACAGAGTTAACGATAAAAACAATAACAAAATAACACTGAAAACCGATAAAAACCCTGAAAACCATACATTTCACACCTGAGCCTCAACTCTCGCGGCCCGGTACCAAACGACTCACGGACCGGTACCGGTCCGAGGCCCGGGGGTTGGGGACCGCTGCTTTAGCATACCTCAAGAGACACCGTTTGTAGCATGTACACAGAAAAGGCTTCTTCTGCATCACTTTCGCATATAGCATCTCTTTGTGCAAAGTGCGCTGAATAGTTGAACGATGCACAGTGACTTCATCTGCAGCAACATGATGTTGTAGGTCTTTAGAGCTGGTGTGTGGGTTGACTGAGACTGTCCTCACTATTCTTCGCCTCTGCTTATCTAAGATTTTCCTTGACCTGTCACTTCCAGTGACAGTGGAAACTGACAGCTGAAATCTCCGAGACAGCTTTTTGTATCCTTCCCTTAAACCATGATGTTGAACAATCTTTGTTTTCAGGTCATTTGAGAGTTGTTTTGAGGCTCCCATGTAGCCACTCTCGAGAGAAGATGCAAAGAGGAGGAAAACTTGCAATTGGCCACCCTAAATACCCTTCTCATGTCTGGATTAGTAATAATAATAATGGATTGAATTTGCAAAGTGCTTTACAACTCCACTATTCATTCACTCTCACATTCACACACTGGTGGAGGCAGCTACAGTTATAGCCACAGCTGCCCTGGGGCAGACTGAAAGAAGCGAGGCTGCCATATCACGCCATTGGTGCGAACTGTGAGGAGGCGCTATCTAACCTCTGAAGTGGCTGCAAATTTTACCAGGGTTTTAGACGAATGCCCCCCTGTGATTCTACCTGCACCCTGCGATTTGATTTTTAATCATTTCAACAGCAAACTGAAGAAAAGCCTTGACTCCGTTGCTCCACTCACCACCAAAAAGATTAACGTAAAACATGCATCACCCTGGAGAAACGAAGAAGTCAAAAAACTCAAAAGAAATTGCAGGGCAGCAGAAAGGAGATGGAGGAAAAATAAAAATACTATCAACCATCAAATATTTTCCGAGCAACTTAAAATGTACAATAATACATTAAGGAATTCAAGAAATTCATACTTCGCCAAAATAATCAGTAATAACAAAAATAATCCCAAGGTCCTCTTTTCCACCATAGATCATTTATTTAACCCTGATTTTAACAGCTCCCAAAGAACCCCCACAGACTCGCTCTGTGAGCAGTTTGCAGACCACTTCAGGGAAAACGTCAGCACCATCAGATCTGATATTTTATCTAATCGCGATATGTTTGTAAACACATCTGAGGGCTCGATTGTACCTGAGGAGATACTGGACAGCTTTGTCCTGGTTAATGCTGAGAACCTTCAGAAAGTTTTCTCCACAGTGAGACCCACCACATGTCTTTTAGATCCAATCCCTTCTTCACTCTTTAAAACACTTTATGGATTTTTTCTGCACCGGGGTTGTGATCGACCGTGGCTGCTGGGTCTCTGGGGGTCCTCTCAGCCTGGCTGGGGGGCTCCTTTGCCTCTCTCCTGCTGTGTGCCCAGCCTGGAGGCTGCGGTCTGTGACCGGCTCCCGGTGCAGACGGCTCCCTGTTATAGTGTTTCCTCACTTGGCTCATGTGAACCCAGCCCAATTTTTACTCTTTAAGTGTGCGCGCACGCGTGTGTGTGGGTGGGGGGGGATATGTGTGTATTCACATCATTTATGTTAATGAGAGTGTGGGGAGTGAGTTGGAGGGTGGGGTGGGCTGCTTTTAACTATGTAAAGCACTTTGTGCCCCATTTTTTGTATGAAAAGTGCTTTATAAATAAAGATTGATTGATTGATCGAGCAACCAAGACAGACAGACAGAGCTGGGGATCGAACTGGCAACCTTCCGGTTACAAGATGAGCTTCCCAACCCCCTGAACCACGGTCACTTGTGTATGTAGGTCAAGGGTCAATGAGCTCACCAAACAAATTTTATGTTCCAATAATTAGTGCTAAATCAAATCAATAAAATGACAAGGGTGCCCAAATTTATGCACCTGCCTAATTTAGTTTACGTAACTTCTGCACACTTTCTGTAAATCCTATAAACTTTATTTCACTTCTCAAATATCATTGTGTTTGTCCGCTATATGATATATTTAAATGAAATTGCTGATCTGAACAACCAATGATTTATGAAGGAAAAACATGAAAATGATCAGCGGTGCCTAAACTTTTGCATACCACTGTATCTAATAGACGTTGCAGGGCCGGATCTACAGGGGTGGCGTGTGCCACTCTACAATAATCTCTTGCCACCCCAGTTTAGCATACAATTAAAATAAGCTAGCATTAGCCTGGCTACAGTTAACATTGCCTATAAATCCTAAAACTGAATACAAAGTGTGTGTCCCCCCCCCCAACCACCATTAACAGTGGTTCAGCCCATAGCGCAGACCGGCTTTACTGTTTGTTGCTACTGACAACAGGCAGTGAAGCCGGTTTCAGCATGGGTGGTTGGTTGTGACACTTTGGGGGGGTGTTTCCTGTTTTAGCTGTTTGGTGGTTGTTGAAACAGTTTTGTGAGCTTCAACCTGAGATTCTGGCGTTTCTGGTGAAATACATTTATTTTTAAATCATTCAGGATTTAATGAATCGATGTTGCTTTATTCAAGTTAAAATTGATTTTAATCAGAAATGTGATTTTAAACCCAGCCCTACTCACTCTGTCCATCCACCTATGCTTTCAAATGTATAGACAGGTAGGCCTACAGGAATGTGTGGACCACAGCCAATCACAGAGGTCCCGCTCTCTGATTGGCTTCGACCACAATGTGGGCATAATGTGTGTTGACCACGCGGAGACTTTCAGAGTTTTTTTTAACGGCTGGTTGCACTGCTGCGACCGAGGATGTTTTTTTTTTTTTTTTTTAGTCGCACCATTGAGGAATTAGTTTCCAGTCTAGAGCCCTGTATGACTCTCTCTCTCTTCCACAGCATGTCTTTATCCTGTCTTCCTCTTCTCCCCCCCAACCGGTCGCAGCAGATGGCCCCGGCTCTCCCTGAGCCTGATTCTGTCGGAGGTTTCTTCCTGTTAAAAGGGAGTTTTTCCTTCCCGCTGTCACCAAAGTGCTTGCAAATAGAGGACTGTCTGATTGTTAGCTTTTCCCTGTGTTATCGTAGGGTCTTAACCTTACCATATAAAGCACCTTTGCTGATCTGTGGAACTTGGTCAGTCCGGTCTAAAGGTGTTTTTAAGGGTCACAAACAGACACTGTGTGTGTGTGTGTGTGTGTGTGTGTGTGTGTGTGTGTGTGTGTGTGTGTGTGTGTGTGCTGCAGATCTGCCGTTGAAACCACCACGTTCAGTCAGCCTGGTATTGATCTCCACCTGGAGTCTCCTGAGCAGTAAGTACTGTCCTTTCTACTCAGCAGCTTCACTCTGTTGCATCACAGTTTTTCTTCCCCCAAAAGGCAAACAGCTGCTGCCGACATGAGTAGATCTGATCGTTCTTTCTTGGATGAAGGGTTACTCTTTTACTGGATGTTCTCATAAATTAGCAGGGTTAGAACAGCTGTCATGACGTCATATGTGTGTTTTGTAGTCCATTTTTTGCTGAAGTTAGTTTGTTCCGATATCTGAGCACCTCTCTGCTCGCCTCTTATTCCTTATCAACTTTTCTAGCTGATGAAGTTTTCATCAGGTCATGGAAAGGTAGTGAAAGAGGCGGTTTGAAACGGTCCTCATATTTGTGAAATGTGTGACGGCTGACACCTGCTGGTCAGGAGCAGGAACTGCATGCATGTGACTGAAGATCATGGATCTTTCCTTTCATTCTGCTCCTTCAGGATCTGGATCTAACTCATAAATGTGTTCCCAAAAGGTTGGTTCTGTTCATCTTTTCATCATCATCAGGTGACTCCTTCAGTCTCAGCTGGCTGCAGGTTTCCAACCTTATAAACAGGACATGAAACCAGCACCACTGATTTACAATGGGCTGTGAGGTCAGTTTATGATCATTAACATGCAAATGGTCATGACCACTGATCAGTGTCCATGAGTACCATTCACAGAGAGTTGGGGAATGGCTGCAGTCACAGCATTGTAGGATGGTGACAGATGTACCCTTAGGCCCCCTCCTCGATTCAGAGATGGTCTTTTCATGTGAGGAATCTCCCACTGAAAACATCCAGATGAACAGAATCAATTTTTTGGGATTTCCTTACCTGCATGATTGAGCGTGCATCAACTCCTCATAAATGTGTCCCTTTTGCAGCGCTCCCTGCTGGACAAACTGAACACGCTTGGCTGCGTTAGGCTCGTGATGTTGGCTCGTATTGAACTTTGACCTCTTTGTTTCTGTGTTTCAGTCTGAAGTACAACCAGCCCAGCATCGTGCACGGGTCAGTATCTCTGCTTCTTTATGTCATCAGGGCTCTAGACTAACTTTTTGCCATGGGCGTACCGGTACGCCCAACTTTAAAAAGTTAGGCCTACCGGCACAAAAGTTAGGCGCACACAAATTTTATAATAATTGATATAATATAATGTGTTTTTCTGGATACACTGTGCTTTTTCAGCATTCAAAGATTGATGACACCGTGTCAGAGCACTGGCTATGAATTTCAGAAGCATCAGGCCTTAACAGAAAATTTAGCAATAGTTCTTTTCCTATTACAGCTACATCCACTTCTGTCGTGCCTAGGCTGCTCACTAGGCCTGGGTATCATCACTGATTTCTATAATCCATTCGATTCCGGTTTTCAAAGTCCTGATTCGATTCAACTTAGCCTCAGACAGTCAGAAATATTATAATTCTGATCATTTATCAGTACTGACTTCTTCAGAATTGTGAACATCACAGCAGATGCCTTTGTGTGAAAGTAACTGAGAATAAAACACAGAAAAACATGAAGGAGATTTTCCTGGTCTGGCTTTTTATAGCAGATAACCTTAAAAATATTCTACAATGTTCTGCATATAAAGTTTAAATTTCTTCAGTATTGAACAACAGAAAAAATAGGCTTTCTTGTCCGAGGTCATTTAAGTGAAAAAAAGAAAAAGACAGCAGCCACAGCGCTGTAAACAACGGTAGACTGGTGGGTAATAAGCGAATGAATAATACAGAAAACAGAGATTGGAGACGGGAAACTGTTCTTGAAGTACAGAGAGAGAGAGAGAGAGAGCTAGCTGTGCATGGAGTGTGATTTTAATAGTCGTGGAAGCAAAACAGCAAATTTCATGACGACATTGATCAAATGTGAAGCGCAGTTTGATTTTGGTTGGAGAGAGACAAAACCTGCAGCTCAGAATCAGCGCAAAAAGACGTAATCACAGCGCGGACCGGACGCATCAGAATCCCTAAGCTCCGACAGCGTGTCCGTCTGCGGGCCGTCGGGTGAGAAAGCCGAGAAAGACAAAGCTGATTCTGATGCGTCGGGTCTGTGTTTACATCTTTGTGTGGAGTCCGTGTACCTGCTCTCATTTGCTGTTTGGTGGCTGTTGAAATGGTTTTGTGAGCTTTAATCTGAGAATCTGGCGTTTCTGGCAAAACACAGTTATATTTAAAAGTCGATTCAGGATTTAATGAATCGATATCACTTTATTCAAGCTACTCACCTCCCTCTTCTACCTGCACTTTCAACTGGACCACGGCCAATCAGAGAGGTCCCGCCCCTTACTATCTCTGATTGGTTTAGTCCACGATAGGGGCAAAATGTGTGTCTGTTGTTGACCACAGGGAAGGTTGCAATATTTTTTTTAGTCGCACCACTGAAAAATTTGGTCGCACTCTAGAGCCCTGGTCATGATGTTCGTATTTTTGATAAATATGATGATGATGATGATGATGGAGATGATGATGCCGTGTCTCTGTAATGGCAGTCGTACTGACGTGGTGACGGTGACGCCGTGGTTGGCTCCGGTGGTCTGGGAGGGAACCTTCAACCCGTTTCTCTTGGACAGCATCTACAAAAGGAAGAACATCACCATTGCTGCCACAGTCTTCGCTGTCGGAAAGTAAGTGTGACATCACAACGCTCCGGTTTCCCTGCAGGCCTAAAAGCAGTGTCTCTGGCTTTACCTTTGACCTCTCCTCTGCACAGGTACATCATGTTCCTGAAGGACTTTCTGCAGACGTCTGAGGAGCACTTCTTCGTTGGCTTCAGGGTGGACTTTTACGTGTTCACTGATCGCCCTAACGAGGTGCCCAAAGTGAACATGGCGGCCGGCAGAATGGTAAACGGATCTTGTAACCAAACGCAGCCTCTTGGCGGATTCTTTGTTTTCTGACTCTGCCTCCTTCCTCCTCCAGCTGACGGTGCGCTCGGTGCCCAGCTCAAACCGCTGGCAGGAGATCTCAGCTCGCAGGATGGAGATCATCCAGAACCTGATCGAGAAGAAGCTTCAGAACCGCGCCGACTACATCTTCTGTCTGGACGTCGACTCAAAGTTCCACGGTCGCTGGGGGGCCGAGTCGCTGGGAGGACTTGTGGCCGTGATCCATCCAGGTCTGTTCTCCCGCACTGCCACGAAACCGTACAATAACGAGTTCGTGGTCGACGTTTCAGCTCGATCAAAAACACCCCACACACACATCCGAGTATTCCCACATCTGTAAACATCAGCAGAGAACCTCCAAAGAAACAAAGTCTGGCTGTGGGTCTCCATGGTGACCGCCGGCCAAATGTCTCGCATATGGTCCAGGCCAGCATTTAGGGTCAGAGGTTAAGGCTGTTTTGGTGTCTTAGGATGTTTTTACTGAAACATGTCAATGTCTGACCTTTGACCTATGACCTTAAAGCTGTATTTTATTTTATTTTATTTATGATCGGAGCAGAATTGGCTGAAATCGTTGACTTCTGTACAAACTTTAACACATTCGTGCGTTGTTTTACGCTGTTCTGGTTTCTGGAGGTCAAACTCAGCTTTTAGCCAACCTAGCTACTTAAACCATCGCAGGCCTGCTATATTGTTGTGAAGACAAAAAGTCTGCGTAGTATAAGGTTTTTTCTGCGTGACCTTTATTTTGACTTTTCACCAAACTTTCACCATATGGAGCTGTTACTGGTATCTCCCATCACACAGAATTTGAACATAATATCTTGAAAACTGTGGACACGAGTGCTAAAAAGCAGACAGATTACATCATCCCTCCTGTTGGGGCGAGAATTTCAGTTTAAGGCACATGCTTCAAATCACAAGGTCAAAAACAGGCATTACGTTTATGGCATACTCATATGAAAACAGAAGAGGTACAGAGACATCAACCCTAAAATAACAGCTTGATCTCCTCTGAGTACATCTCAAAAACTCAGGCCAAATTCTGAAAAAGATTTCAGGTGCGTTCACTTCTGCTTTCTGCGGCTTTGTTCTGCCCTGAACTTTTAGTGACATCGCTCCCACCTGTGTCTGCAGGTTACTACAGAGATGACCGGAGCAAGTTCCCCTACGAGCGGAGTCCTGCGTCCAACGCCTACGTGGCTCCCGGGGAGGGGGACTTCTACTACTGTGGAGGGGCGTTCGGGGGGTTGGTGCAAGAAGTTCACCTGCTCGCCAAAACCTGCCGCAAGAACTTTGAGGACGACGCCAAGAGGGGCATCGAGGCAGCTTGGCAGGAGGAGAGTCACCTGAACAGGTAGGAAAGGTGGCTGGATGTGCTGGTCCTTGTTGTTATCGTTAGATGATTCTACTTCCTGCTTCTTTACTCAGGTATATGTGGATCAACAAACCCAGCAAGGTGCTGTCACCTGAGTACCTGTGGCAGGACTTCAAACCCAAAAACCCAGAGGTCCAAATCATCAGGTTCTCCGGCGTCATCAAGAACTACGCCAACATCCGACCCAACTGAACCAGACCAAACTGGACTGAACTGGGTGAAATGAGCCAGTGTGTGTCTGACTTTGGGAAAGGCCTCGCACGTCTGACCTTTACCCATAATCCCTCTCAGGAATCATTTTTAACCCCACCCCCAGACCTGCTGGATTACCTCTGCTGAGCATGTACAGTTTGTAAACAATTTATGCTGTTGAGTCATAGAAATGTCCTGCCCTCAGCCCCCCTGAGGTCTTTGATCAAATTCATGGAGCTGCCTCTAGTTCCCCCGATTCTGAGTTTCTTTGTGTTTCCTAATGTTTGTGTTTGATTTTTTATAACTTTTCCTACACGTGGAGCCGACAGGAGGCTCAGCTTCAACTGTCCAGGTAAACTTTGGGCTGTTAGGTGTGGGTTTGCTGCTTGTGTTTGACTGCAAAACTGTGATGTACCTGCATGTTTTTACCCACAATGCATTTTTCTAGCCTGACCGAGAGTCTCTTGGTGTGAGAAAGTGAAGGTGCACATACCTCAGTGTGCTTCTCGTCCTGACTCGCTCACCATCTCAGGTAGTCTGTGTGACTTTTAGCTTACCTGAAGGACCAAGTGGACGGTGAAGTGTTTGTTGCCCGTCCACAAGTCACAAGAACCACCAGACATGCACACCGGGACCACCTGAGGGTCTTCACGCTAACGATGCTCGAGGTCCCGTTAACAGTTAGTAACCTGTGGGCTGTGATGGGTGGCGAGCCACAGGAGAAAGGTTTAGGGTCATGTGACAACACCGGGCAATACATAGGGGTAGAAAATGTAGGCACGTGACAGTTTCAAAGCTTTTATTTTGAAACGTGAACATGGTGCTGTGGGGCAGGGATCGTTCTTGGGTGCCTTTTAGCTCAGGTGCACAAACACACCTGCAGCAGGTGTGCCAGTCTCTGCAACATGTGGCCTTCATTTCCTCTGTTGTGCTGTACATTAAGGTCCTGCGTGATATTCTCTGTGAGGGAAGCTGCTTCAGTTTATTCAAAATAAAAGTATCAGATGAACATTTTATTAGTTTTTTTTTTTTTAAATTCAAGCATATATTTTGCATCTTTCAGCTTGAAGCTGCTTTTTAAGCTCCATACCTCTGTAACCCGCTTTTTAGACTGTGGGCTGGGTTCTGGTTCTAGTTCCCAGACTAAACTGTCCCATCTGATTCTGATTCTCTCTGGTTCCAAATTACTCTCCATGAGGAAGAGGAGCTCCTGGACTCACTGGCAGCTGATGCCTTCTGCACACTTGTACCAGCTCAGACTTGACGCCGGACCAGGAACCCTGGACTGGGCAGTCTATAGATACCTGTTGCACACCCCTTCAGAACCACAGACATCATCTCGGATTCAAGAAGCGATGCAGAAGTGCCTCCTGCCAGGATCTGAGGATAGCCAACCCATTAGGTCAGGTGACTCGGGACGGCCCTGATCTTTGTGTAAGTAGAGGATGAAGACCTTCCTCCAAGGATCCAGAATGGCAGCAGCTGAGAGACAAAACACTGAGCCTTCAAAATCTCACTTTGTCTAAACAGTTAGGGTGTTTAGTCCTGTTTGACTAAAAGTGTACTTCCTGCATTTGGCCACTGGGGGTCAGTAAAACACTTCACATACGTTCACCACCCTGTGCTGCTCAACGAGGCTGGCAGACCCAGCTCATGTACCCTAATGTCACCAGTCAGGTTCAGAGGTCAGCATGGCGCTAACCCAGGGCTTCCCTGCACGCTCACAGGAAGGGTGTAGCTGAAGGCATCTGACCAATCACAAACAAGCATGGGTGTACGGACAGCTGATTTTACAAATAAAGATCAAACTGAAGTAGAATGATTAAATACAGACGAGTGTATGAGTCAAGCTTCTGACTACGAAGGCTGAATGAATGTGTGTGTAGATTTTAACGCTTCCGTTGGTCAGACTAAAGAATAAAGTTTAACATGTTGGATGCACGGAGGACCGCCGCCTGCGTGAGAGGGCAGACTGATCGGTCGGACACGGAGGCTGTGTCCCAATCCAGCACACTTCGGAGTACGCGCACTACGTACGGTGCGTCTACCCGATCCTTACCGCGCATGTGCAGATGTTTTCTTCTTCTTCTCTTTAGTTTAATGGCAGTTTACTCCCCAGTGTACGAGGATACCGCCACCTGCTGACCGAGCGAATGAACCCTATTGTAAACTGAATTAGCATCATTACAAACGTGTGTTAAATTTGATTTAGTGATAGTCGAGTGTGTTTATGCTTGTCTGTGTGGAGAGGATTGTTGGAATAGTGATGATGATGTCCGCTGTCACTGTCAATTGTCAGTAAACACTTCATCTGGCTGGTGAATCTTCACGTGACACATTACTAAGTCTGTATTATTAACTCTGTAATTAGCAGTGTTGGGTAAGTTACTTTAAATTAGTAACTGAGTTACATTACTAGTTACTTCCAAGTAACTCAGTTACTTCAAGTTACTCGTTACTTTCAAAGTAACTAGTTACTAGGGAAAGTAACTTTGGTTTTACTCAGACTTCTCTTGTTAATGTGTTGCTAACTGGATACCCAGCAAGAGTGCCAGTCTTCTAGCTTGCTTACTTGCCACAGTGCACTGTGCCACCTACCAATAGAAAGGAAAAGATAATGTGCATATTTCCACGAGAGAAATCCCACGCCTGGACCGTCATTGACTGCTGCCATGATTCTAGCCTATGTTACAGCGTCATGTGCGCTTTTTACATCCAACACAAAAACTGCAGTCGTGGTGCTTTGATTGTACTCAGAACTCTGAAATTCTGCCTTCTGAATAGGAAGATGTAGGTAACACCAGACTGCAGATGAGCTGCATACAGGGCTGGACTGGGACAAAAAATCGGCCCAGGCGTTTTGACTAGAGACCGGCCGCCATTATAGGAAAAATCATAAAGCCTTTGAATGAAAACAAACACTGTTGTGACAGTGATGTTCACTGTTCTGATGGTATATATGCATCAATCTATCAATCGTTTGTTGTAAGACTCAGATAATTATTTGTTAAAAGCGAGACATTTTAAATGAGAATAAGAAAGTATTTCTTTGTGCCCCCCTTTCCCTGTTAATGCCCTACCTGCCCCCCTGGCAACACTTTGCTAGACCCGCCCCTGCACAGTTACCAGCTGTCAGCTACCTAAAAAAGGATCCTGGTGTTATTTGTCTCTCAGAAACAGTTCATAACTTCCCTTCAACTCATTCATGTCACCTAAAAGGTAAACCTGTTTCTCCATCACCTGTTCAGCTCTGATGATTCAGTAAGGACATCTCCTGGTTTCATCTTCATGTTTCCCTCTCACCAGATAACCAAACGATATCATGACCAGCAGCTTTTTTGCAGCTGTGGCTCCAGCAAACACCAGCTGATAGTAGAAACTAATATTAAATACATTCTAACAACAGCTGATCAAACATGCTGCTGTTGTTTAACGCGACATCCGCTGGTTTCCTCTTTCTGGCGCAAAGTGGACGATAAATAAACAAGAGAGAAAAGCCGATCAGCTGATCATTGATCAGTTTCATGATTAAAGTAGCAACAGGAGAGGGAGGGGAGAGAATGAGAGAAGAAGAGGCAGCTGTGCAGCAAAGACACAGAATAACTCCAGCTTTGTGTCTTTTTTCATTGTAGCTGAAGTCCGGGACAAACTGTTCCTTTTCACCTCAATACAAAACGCGTAATATTTTCTCTGAATACAAGACGATTCTGTTTTTTACGGGACGGTTGGCAACTCTAATAATTAACCGTATGAACAAAATAAAGTTCAACATCAGTAACATAGCACCACCCAGCTGTATAGAAACCCCGTCATGCTAGCTAGCACGCAGTACGAAAAAGCACAACGAAAATAAACTCCACCTAAACTTGGTTTATATCTGACCCAGATAGACTGCAGGTCTTAACTTCTTACCTGAAGTTCAGTTCACCTGACACTCGGACCGGCGGCCGCTTCGGGTCTCTCCTCTTGCCTCCCCTTTCTCTCATCCACCTGCTGGCCTCCACCACTTGCTAATGTTACTGAATCTGTGGAAGCTCCGCGATGCCACCACACGAAGTAACGAATAACGAGCCTATCTAAATTCCAGTAACGAGTAACGCGTTCCTGGTTTTGGCATAATAACTAGTTACCGGGCTCATTACCACGATAATAACGTAGTTACTGTAACACGTTACTTAATAACGCGTTAGTCCCAACACTGGTAATTAGGCGCCATTCTTCTTATTTTACGGCGCTGTTGTTCAATCGGGGGACGCTCTCTGTTGAGGAGAAAAGCATGAATTTGTTTGTAAACAAATTATCCATTGTTTAAATGTCCCGGTAGTCGAAAAGGTGGCAGAGCTCTTGAGAAATGCTAGGAGCTAACTGGGCGCTAACTGTGTCATTCAAATATATTGAATGTTGCAATGCTGGCAAAGAGAGGAAGTGACGTAAGATTTGCGCATGCGGGGTACCAATCGGGTTTCCGGTACGGATCGGGTAGCGACACCTGACCAAGCTTGATATTTGGGGAAATCGACGGCGCTGTCGGTACCCGCTCCGAGTACGGATTATTATTAACAGAGTTAATTATACAGAAGAAGAAGAGAACATCTGCACATGCGCGGTACAGATCGGGTAGACCTGATGTGTACGGTCCGACTTTGCACATGCGCAGTAAGGATTTTGTATTTGTATTTGTATTTGTATCTTTATTTATTTCAGACATAATAAAACAAACAAAAAAAAAAACCAATATATACTCGTCTACATGTATTTTCATTTACGAATATGAATATATGTGTAGATATACACACACACACGTATTTGTACAGACAAACAAGAAAAATATAATAAAATAAAACACATTCGTCTAACATGAGATAACAGTTGTTTGGTCTGAAAAGGAGTAGGATCGGGGAGTCCTGATCCGTAACTATCTTTTTATTTTTCATTTTTGTCTTCATTATATTGATATTTCATTATTGCAAAAATACTTATTATTCTTAACATCTTAACAGATACGCTGACCCTTAACTATCATAAAATTCACACATGGTAAATGTATTTGTATAGCGCTTTACTTGGTCCTAAGGACCCCAAAGCGCTTCACACATCCAGTCATCCACACACTGGTGATGGCAGCTACAGTGTAGCCAGAGGCGAGGCTGCCGGACACTGGCGCCACCGGGTCCTCTGACCACCACCAGTAGGTAACGGGTGAAGTGTCTTGCCCAAGGACACAACGACCGAGACTGTCGGAGCCGGGGCTCGAACCGGCAACCTTCCGATTACAAGACGAACGGCCAACTCTTGAGCCACATGTGTGGTACCGATCGGGTTTCCGGTATGGAATGGGTAGTGACAGGCGCATTAGGAGTACACTTTGAATTGGAACAGCCGTTGTTGCATCGCGGTGACGTAATAGGTCTCAAAATGCGTACTCCAAGCAGTGCAGTCGCTGAATTGGGACACAGCCTTAGTTTGTCACGTCCAAAGTCATGCGAGTACAACACACAGTGAAATGTGTCCTGAACGGCTCCTTGACTCTGCAAACATTATAAACAATAATTGCATTTAAATTTAAATAGAAACATTGTGCAAATGGATTGTTAACGTGCTTTGTGCCATATCAGCACAGCAGTGTATTAAGTAACTGAACAGAGTAATGTACAACAGGGACCGTTATTAACGCTCATAGAAGAATAAACCTGTTTCCAGCCAATAGAAAGAAACCGACTAACGCTGCACACACAGCTCTGAGGGATCATCAGGAGCTCTGATTGGTCAGCACGTTGAGATTTCATCTGTAATCTGGAGCAGGTTTGCAGCGTTAGTTACCATGGTGACATGAGAAGCTGGATTGTTTGAGGCTCCAGACTCTACAGCGTGAGTTTCAGGTGTGAACTCTGTCCTGTAGGTGGCGCTGTGGCTCCCCCACATATTAGAACAAACATCATTGACTTGAAGCAGATTTCCCATCATGTGCTTCCAAATGGAAGTGAGATAAGGAATGACTCAGGCTCCCCTTGTTTATCAAACAGTAATCAGGGTCCTGTTCGTCCTCTTTATCTGCAGCAAGGACTTCCTGTCTGACTCTGACAGGAAGTCACACGGTCATCAAGAGATTGGCTCACCATCCAGTCACAGCAGAGTGTGTTCTCGCATCTGCCGTCACACAGACGGGTTTGCTGTGCTGTCAGTCACTGTCACTTGTTGGCTCCGGGCGGAGGTTAGAGGCCACTGTTAGGCGCAGCGCTCATTATTGGTAATGCAGATCTGGTGGTGTTACCCAGAATGCACTGTGTACTTTGTTTCAGAGTGTTTTCCTTTGTGCTGGAAATGAGTTCAAAAACAGGAACAAAGCCTGTGATTGGCTCTTTGGTGAAAGAGTGTGAGACGCACGGTCGATGGCTGGCTGCTTATCTCCGCTCGGCAGTGTTGGATTTCACTTTGTGTATTATCAGCAGCTTAATGTGTTTCACTGTGCTAGAGAGCGCCGCAGCGAAACCTGAATGTGATGCAGGTGTTTCCACTTCGGGCTGACTTCCTGACTGCAGCCGTGCAAACGTGTTCAGCTTTGGAAGAATATTTCACACCCAGCAGGTTCATCGTTCATGGAGAACTCACACTGATGCTACGACATCATGGCGGTGAGCTTGCCTCACACGCTGGACACACTGTTACCGTTACCATGGTCAGCGCGGTGGTACCCCTCGGCAACCACCTGGGTTGACCTGCAGCACTCAAATCCACCCCTCCATGAGTCAGCCTCTGTGAAAACATCTCAGGCTTGTTTTTCCGAGTCTGCGTCCTGCATATGAAAGAGTTCACTGAGTAATCATGATTGGTGATGGAGATGGTAGATCACTGATTGTGGTGTTTCCAGCCCGAGCAGCTGATGCACTCTCCTCCTCCTGATTGTGCTGATAGACAGAAAACAGGCTCTGAAGGTTCCCAGACAAACTCACTTTGCTTCAACAACAACAACAACAACCTTTATTTATAGAGCACATTAAAAGCCTTAGGCATACCAAAGTGCTTTACAAAAAAACAATAAAATAATACAGCTTCACATTTGTAGAATAAGATGATAAGTCAGCGCCGCCGGCTGAAGGAACCCTGATGGAGTCTTCTCTGACCTCTTCTGTCTGACATAAAACTGATGGGACTGATAACAGACGCTGGTCACCGCCTGGCTTTGCTTTCATGTTGTGTATGAAAGATTGTGTTTAAGATTCAGAGATGATCCACACCGTTGATTTCACAGAAATCGTGAGCATGAGTCCATGTTCCCGATTTGGATCCATTTAGTCTGTAATGAACTTCAAATTCAAAACAAAAAAAGCTTTTTTCTTGGAATTATTTTAAATTGTTGGTTAGAGTCAAAACTTCCTCAAAGTTCAAACAGTGAACTCTAAATACACCTGTGTTCCTGAAACATACAGCGCTGTCAGAGAACTGCTTTCACACTTTCGCACACAAAGCACGAGTTCAACTCGTAGAAGAGGCAGGATGTAAGCTGTTCATCAGACATGAAGCCTTACTGTAGGGGAGGGACATGGAGGGCGTCCTTGTGCACACTGACGAGTATTTCTCATCACACAGGTGTCGCCTCAACCCTTTGATCAGTCGCTCTTTGTCAGTAACTGTTGGTGTGTCTGACTGGTTATTGTGTCCATGACACAGCATCAGATAATCTGTGTGTTTCGTGTTGATGCAGCAAGAGATAAAATGTGTGTGTGTGGGTGTGTTTGTGTGTGTGCTCCTGTCTGTCTGGCATTTGGGGACCATGGGTGGTGAGCTTGGTCTCGTCCTCAGTTTGAATCAATTCATCTGTTTGATTCCTAGTTTACACACACACACACACACACACACATACACACATATCTCAAACCTGGTAGCTGATGGCTAGGTACAGACCTATGGTTAAGGTAAGATAAACACATTAGCACAGGGGTGGAGGGTTAAACCTTAGTCAGGGAAAGTTCATTGAGGGTCCCTGATTCAACACAATTCAAGTTTTTTCAATTTGGTTTTATTTATAATAATAATGGATTGGATTTATATAGCGCTTTTCAAGGCACCCAAAGTGCTTTACAATGCCACTACTCATTCACACACTGGTGGAGGTAAGCTACGGTTGTAGCCACAGCTGCCCTGGGGCAGACTGACAGAAGCAAGGCTGCCATATCGCGCCATCGGCCCCTCTGGCCAACACCAGTAGGCAAGTAGGGTAAAGTGTCTTGCCCAAGGACACAACGACCAGGACAGAGAGCCCAGGGATCGAACCGGCGACCTTCCGGTTACAGATGCGATTCCCAACCCCCTGAGCCACGGTCGCCCGTTATAAAGCGCCAAATCACAAGTAACGCATTACTTGCAACACGTTCTTGTAATCCGATTACTTTTTTCAAGTAACTAGTAAAGTAAGGGATTACTATTGCAAAAACGGTAATTAGATTACCGTTACTTTCCCGCAGGAACGCTGCGTTACTGCGTTACTAAAACCGTGATTTTTTTGCGAGAATGTCTCATGACAGTGACGTAAGCAAGTGCGACGTTCGTGACAACAGCTGTGTGCAGATCAACAATGGATCATATATCGAGTGCAGAGAGAGTATGAGCGTGCAGCGTTTAAAGCGTGGAAGTACTGACCTTACTTTGAGTTTGATTCCATAAAAAGTGACAAAAACATTAGTGTCCGCTGTGCGTGGGAAGAAAACTTCTTTTTACAGCGAAAAAACCCCTAAACAAGCACCGAGTAGCTACGACGTAATGGGAAACTCACAGAGAAACTCGCGGATTCTTCCACTGACCGCTGCACACCTGCACCAGGGTAAACCTCCGCCTACCCCACTCCTGCTTTACAGGTGAAAATAGAGCAACAGGACCGCTGAGTCTTTGACTTTATTTATTTTCTGCTGTGTTTTACTTGCATCTATTTGAAAGACTGAGTGTAAACACAAAAAATATTTTATTTTATGTGCTGGAATGTGCAGAAAATAGGTTTAAATGTTAAACTAATTTCTTCAAGTCAGAGAATGTTGCATATAATTAAATTTTTGCTTGATGCATAAAGTTAAAAGATTAAAACTAATAAAACAAGTTTTAAAAAGAGACTTTTCCATTTGATTACATTTTGTATGATGGATTATGCAGAAACAGTAGAACTGGGCTGAAAGATCTATCGCTTTATCACCTCTTCAGGTTGTAAATCGTGTTTTTAAAAAAGTCACTAAGTAACTCTGCTGGTCTGTGCTCTTCTTGCTCCAGCTTAGTATGACACTGTGGCAGCAGGGTGTGGTTGTGGCAGGGTGGTAGAGTGGGTTCAGGGGCAGTGCTAAGGAGAAGATGACATTACCATAAATACCATTCAGGGGGTCGCTCAGTCAGTGGGGGAGGGGTTGAGTGGATTCCCATTCATTTCTTATGGCAGGTACTTTTGACCAGGAACATCACAAATGTAAAGGTTGATTAAAACAATCAAAATTCAATGAAAGAGGTGACCATCACTGTTATATGTTCAAGTGCATAGTGTGGAGGATGTCATAAGGCCTCGAGGCAGATGTAAAAAACAATATTTATGAGTGTTTTAAGTTGTAAATCAGTCAGATTTGACCCAAACACGACAGGAAGCCTAGAAGACCTTCAGAGGGTATGTTACATAGTCTTAGTGATCGACCTCGGAGGGTCCAGGTTTCAAACTTTGCAATGATCCTCTCTTTTGAGTCAGATGTTCTCACAGTCACCACAGTCTCGGAGGATGGGGATCATGATTTCTTCCCCCTGACCTGATGTTCTGGCTCCCCCTTGCCATAGAATTTGTTTTGTATCTAATTAATTTCTAGTTGTGGTGCAGTTGCTTCTATTGGATAGTCTGTCCAATAGAAGTAAAAGTCTGAAAGTAGAAGTCCTTCAAACCAAAGAACTCATATTGGACTTCAGGAAGCACAGACAGCTCCACTCCCCTCTCAATATAAAGGGAGAAGGGATGGAATCTGTCTCCACCTTCAGGTTTCTGGACACCCACATATCCACTGGTCTCACCTGGACCCACAACACCATCGCCCTGTTAAAGAAGGCCCAGCAGTGGCTGCACTTCCTCCATGTCCTGAAGAAGAAGAAGAATCTGGACCAGAGGTTCTTCTTCAAGTTGTGGTGCTCTCAGTGGAGCACTGCTCCTCAGCAGAGAGCATGCTCTCCTACTGCATGGGTCTCTGGTATGCAGGGTGTGTGTGTGTGTGTGTGTGTGTGTGTGTGTGTGTGTGTGTGTGTGTGTGTGTCATTAACTGTGTTTTTAACATCAGAAAAAGGAGAAGAAAGCAAGACAGGAAGCAGCAACAAAGACAGGAAATAAACCCAGAAAACCGTGTGTGTGTGTGTGTGTGTGTGTGTGTGTGTGTGTGTGTGTGTGGCGAGAAACAAGGTGCCCTCAAATGTCCAAACAACCTGAATCATTTTGTGACTTTCTGTGTGGGTGGGTGCTCATGTCTTTTCATGTGAGTTCTGGGCTTTGTGAGGACATTTGGTTTTGTTTCATGGGCTTGAGGGGTCCAGGTTTTGAATGTCTTGGACCTTCAAAACCAATTTCAGGGTTCTGTTCTGGTTCTAGATCAGGCGTTCTACAAGCAACATGAGAACATGGGTCTTCACAAAGATAGAAAGACAAATATAGTGTGTGTGTGTGTGTGTGTGTGTGTGTGTGTGTATGTGTGTGTGTGTGAGTGAGAGAGAGTGTGGGGGTGGGGTTAACCGAGAGAGAGAGAGACATGATTTCATTTCAGGGCGAGTGAGCACGGCTGAAGAATGAGAATGAGGGCGTGAGTGAGGGAGGCATCTGAGCGTGTGCAGATCAGTCGGTGAGCAGACGGAGGAGAAGTCAGACGGAGCAGAGCGGGAATCAAACTGACAACCTGCAAGGGACAAACCAACGAGCCAACAGGAAGAGCAACAGGTCTGCATTTCTTTCTCTACCCTTATTTCTTTACATTTGATCTGACAGGGACAGACTTCAGACCAGATTTCTATTATTCAGTAGCAAATTTAATATCTCAGTAAATTCATTCCAGGGTTAGACGGGTATCCTCACGCTGTAATGAAGTGCCATAGAGTCAAAATACTCCACATCTAAAGCTAATGTACTGTAAGTCTGCTGGGTAAAGATGCTGTGAGAGTAAAGTGTCTGTGTGGGATAGAAGAGAGCATAAAAACACTTCATATTTAATGCGCTGTTACATGTAATTAATGTTTCATTAGTGCCAGAACGAACAGCCTGAAGTGAAAGCAAAAATACAGTCAGTACAGGTATACTGTTTGCAGCTCACAGAAAGACAGTTTCTCATTATTTACTGAAAGACATAAACCCAACAGAAAACACAGAGAGAAGAGTAAAGAGCTGCAAGGAAATAGAGTAGAAAAGGATAAGGAACACAACGATAGCACGGAGGAGAAAAGCTCATAGCTGCTGAGGTGTTACTGAAGTTTTGGGTGAAGTGACTTTCGTAGATTCTCTGTGGTGTTCAGGGTGACCAGAAAACTGTTTCCTTTAGCTTTGCTGCTGCGGACACCTGCTAAACTCTGCTGGAAAAAGAAATCAGCATCTCCATAAAGCTTGTGAGCAGGTAGAATGATGAAGTGCTCCTCATTTTCCATACCAACTTCAAATCAACCATGGCAGAGCGACCACCACCAATCCCTGCAGATCATCACAAAGTAGGAAGCTCACACAGCTTGGATGAGCTGCACTCTTTCTTAACATAACTCAGAGAAAGCTGAGCAGCATCAATCCTGCTTCCAGAGATTCAAACTTCAAATAAAAGATTACAATAATCTTTGACTTTTCATTTTCATGCTACCTTTGTGAATTACATTTCCAAATACAACCCCAATCCAGTTTTTTTGAGATTATACCAAAACGTCCTGAAACGCAGCAGATTAAGTTCACGGTGGAGTGTGACTGTGAGGGTATAAAGAGGCTCATCAATAACAGTGTCGTCTGCATGAAAGAGATAGATGGCTATCCAGACCACAGTCAGCATTTTAACACTCTGAGAGATTCACTCAGGACTCATTTGATGACACGACAAAGGTACGGCTCAGCAGCTTTCACATTTCATACATCTTCCACTGAGCATCAGTTACCATGACGATACAGCCAGGTAGAATAAAACCCGTGTGACATTAAAGATAACTTACTGACAATCGCACTTCTGACTTTTTTCTGCTGTTCAGGTGTGTGTCTCCATGGCAACAGGTGTGTGCATGTTGCTGGTTGTGGGTATCAGCGTGTGTGCAGCGTTTAACCTCGACACATCATTTCCACTGCTGAAGATGGGCGAACGAGGAAGTCTGTTTGGATTTTCTGTTGCTCTGCACCAAGACCTGAAGACAGAGAGTTACCTGTGAGTACACACCTGTGTGTGTGTGTGTGTGTGTGTGTGTGTGTGTGTGTGCTAGCTGTACATCTGCTTTTAGGTGTGTCCGGGTAAATGATCTGACTTCAGACTGAACCTTAGGTCAGCAGATCTTTACTGTCCTCAAAGTGACCATTAACACCAGTGTTGTGACAGAGCGGGCTTGTGTGGGTCCTTTTCTATAGATGAAGAACTGCTGGATTATTTTGATGAAGCAGAGTTCAAAGCAACATTGTTTCCACTTTTCATCAGTTAGAACCAAATCTATCACAGCTAATCAAAGCAGCAGTAAAACAGGAAGTGAGGTCATATCTCAGAAACACTTTCATGTGTGAATAATAAACGTGGCATTTGGAGTTGTGAGGACGTCTAAAATAGTGGATCATTTTGTGGTCGTCGTGGGCAACATTTCTGTCCGCTCTCTGGATTCACAGAGTGGTCTGTCTGGCTTCAGGTAACTGTTCTCCACTGAATTCTGGCCGACTTCTCCGCTTCCTTCACTGGACCCTATCAAACACACACCGTACTCTGTGTGTGTGCGTCAGACACACACAGAGTCAGGTGAATGCCCCGCAGCGTTAATAATGTGTCTGAATTCTTCTGAAGTCTGCGCAAACAGCAGATAAAGGACAAGGCGGTATTAAGAAAGGTGGAGCTTCAGGAGGTTTTCGGGGGCTCCGTAATGTCGGGGAGCAGAGGAGTGACAGCGCCCACCTCTGTCAGCGCGGCGTTTATCGTCAGAGTGAGTCCGAGCAGATGCCGGCAGGTCACATGGTGCAGCCTCACACTGCACACACACATTTTTAGCTTAAACTTTCAAAATAAAAGCAGCTCAAGTCTCTGCGCGCAGCTACTGTCTGCAGAGCATCGTGTGAGAGTAAACTGAGGTTAGATGTGGGTCTAACAGGAAGTGCAGGTCACACTAAAGCTGCACATTTCCTGTCTCTATGTGAAAGGCGGTCACACAGAGGCCACCCAGCTGTCTGTCTCTAGTCACCGTGACAACTATCTCTTTATACTCTGTGATTGGATTAGCCATTAGTCAAACAAACACACACACACACACATACACACACACACACACACACACACTCTCTCTCTAATGTAGCTTCCTTGGAGTGTTCAGGGGTTAGGAGGTCAATGTCTTCTCTGATTGGAAGTTCCCCCCCTCCCCCCAGGTGTGTTCCTCTGTGATTGTCACACTCATGATCAATAATTCAAAATCACAACAACAGTCACCTCAAGGCGCTTTATATTGTAAGGTAGACCCTACAATAATAGATACAGAGAAAAACCCAACAATCATATGACCCCCTATGTGACAGTGGGAAGGAAAAACTCCCTTTTAACAGGAAGAAACTTGCAGCAGGACCAGGCTCAGGGAGGGGCGGGGCCATCTGCCATGGTCTTATGGGTTCTTGAGGACACTATGCATACTTAGGTGATTCTGGGAGACACGTTAAGCAGGTAGTGATGCCTAAGGACAGGCAGAGTTCAAATGTGTGTTTAATAGGGTTTGAGCTGTGAAGCAGTTGGGACCCCACAGCAGCAGTTAAACAGGCACAGATGCACAGTCAGGTCAGGCTGCTGTGAACGAGCTCTCAGCTGGGAGGACACGTTTGTTCCAGTAAAACTTTACTGTGAGACTAAATGTAGACGGCACTGACACAAACAGAGTCCCCCGACCTGTCTCTGGAAGGCTGGGCTGGTTTGCTCATCTTCAGATAATTCACGTCACGTGACTGAAGCTCCTTAGAAGGAGGCGACCCGTGTCCTCTGTGTGTCCTTCAGACGTTTCCTCATTTATTCCACCCAGAATCTCAAACGTTAACTGTGCCGTCTGTGTCATCCCGACAGGCTATTAGTCGGAGCCCCCAGAGAGAAGGCGGAGCCAAATGTTCCAGCCAATCACACAGGAGGAGTGTACACCTGTCCAATCAGTGCCAACCAGTCAGACTGCAGGAGGATGAAGCTCATAGATCCAAGTGAGTCACACGTGTCCTTAGCCTTATTGGCTGGTTTGTTTACTTTCTCTTGTATCGGTCAATCACAGATCAGGTACTCAGCCTGACAGTCAGCGACCCGTTTCCTGAGCTTGTTTGGCTGCACTAATGGATGATGCTATCAGTGTCCTGGTGCATTATGGGAACTCCATCCCTCAGTGAGCAGTGAAAGCTGCTGTGTGTGTTATCGGCTGCTCAAACACAACAACAGCAACACACCCACCCACATGTACACACACACACACACAGTGTTTATATGGAGAGAAACTGTCATGAATCAGCGACTCACTGATCTGAGCTGACTCTCCCGGCTGAGGTTAGCCAGCGGGTATGTGACACCTGTGTGACAGGTCCAGGTGAGCTGTGCTGTCATACTGCTGCAGCTCAGGTGTGCAGGATAGCACCCGCTCTGTCAGCTGCTGGACAACATATTTGCAGCACAGGTCGTATGGGGTTAGAGTCAGTGGAATAAATCACACAAAAGTTTATTTTTTTACCTTTACCCCGTCAGTGGGCGGAGCCTACAATCTGTGACTCACCTGTGATGTGTTTCAGCCAAGATCCATGCTGATGAACTGGTCGAGGACATGTGGTTGGGCGTCTCAGTAGCCAGTCAGGGCCGGCCTGGGGGGCGTGTCCTGGTGAGTTTGTGCTCTGATTGGCTGATTATTTTCCTATTGGTGAGAAGTTAAAGAACGGCGTGTTTGCTCTGCAGGCATGCGGTCACCGCTTCACAAAACTCTATGGAGCGTTCAATTTAAGGCAAATGATTGGCCGCTGTTATCTCCGTGGAAACGACCTGCGGTACGACGAGAACGACTCTAATTGGCAGGATCCCGAACAGTCCTGCAGGTATGTCACATGACTGCACACTACAGGTGATGAGTGATGCTCCGCCTCCTCACCTGCTGCCTGTCTGTATTCAGTCATCTGGGTGATTTCACTGGTGAGGTCATGTGCGGGATGGGGATGTCAGCGGCCATCACTCAAAGCGAAGTCATTGTTGGCTCGCCTGGAAGCTTCGAATGGCAAGGTGATTCTATTCTATTCTATTCTGATGTTTTTCTTCCTTTTCAGAGCGAGCATCTCAGCTCTGTGAGCATCTAATGCAGTTCATGGTGTGTGTGTTGTAGGAAACGTCCACGTCTCCTGGATGAACCCTGACGATGAGTTTGACACCAAGAAGAGCTCCTTCTCCAACCAGAAGCACAGGAACATCTACATCGGTGCGCCGTCTCTTTAAATAGCTCATTCAGATCTGAGCTCGGTCACACGTATCCTCCTCAGGGCAGGACAGTATTTAAATCAGCTACATGAATGTGCCTAAATAAGGTTTGCAATGAGCACATGCGGTTTGAGACAATGATTTAATGAGGGTGGAGCAGAGGGACGGTGTCCTGTAGAAACGCTAATGTTCCTCAACACAGAGCAGAAGCTCTCGTCAGGCTTAGCTTACTGTGAGCAGTGTTTCAGGTTTTTAGTCACACGCTGACGCAGAAAAGAGTCCATAGTGAAAACTCTCTGTTTGTGTGTCTTCATTCAGAAACGCACGCGTCAAACCGGCTTTCATATCGTTCAAAAAGTGTAATTCTGGTTTCTGCAGGAAGTGTTTGTCGCCACAGGTGGCTGTGAGTCCGGCTCTTTCCTTTGACTTAAATAAATACCTGCAGCCTCACAAGCTAAGTGCAGAGTTGCGTACGTGGATGAGCAGCCGGTACTTTGACGTGCGGATCAGTCAGGATCTGAATCGTGCTTTGTGTTATTGTTTTACGTGGCAGACTTATTTTAATGAAGCAGGTCTCCTCTGGATCAGTCCTCCATCGGTCTCGCATGTATCCATCTGTCTGTGTGTCACAGAATTCAGCTGCTTTTATTTTGAAGTTTCAATGAATGTTCAGACATGTATGCTTTTAATGGGAACCTTTCCTACATTTAAAGAATTGAAGCTGAATGTAAAACGTGTATTTGTGCAGGATATTCTGTCGCTCAGGCTCCTCGCCTTCTCTCTGAGGATGATGAAACCATCGTAACAGGTGAAGACTTTTCAGCTAATCAGGAAGCAGCTGGTTGACCTGTAGATTTGCTGATAGATGTGTTGATTGGTGTGTTGTTGAATAGGAGCTCCTCGGGACCGTATGGAAGACGCTCATGGCTCGGTGCTGCTGGCCGTCAAGCGCTCTGATAAACTGATGATTCGCCAGAAGCTGCGCGGTCAACAGATGGGCTCGTATTTTGGGAACGCCTTGGCAGTTGCTGACCTCAATAATGACGGGTGAGGAATGGTTTATGGGTCACATGACCCGCACTGAGGCAACACGGTCAGTACCTTAGTAAAATCTTCTGATGACAACGACTCAGTGGGAACCACAGAGCACCATAATCTAAACCTGAGGAACATGTTTCAGGAACACTCACTGAGCTGCTTTTTTGTCCCACAGGTGGAACGACCTGCTGGTGGGCGCTCCTTTTTATTTCCACCGTCAGACGGAGGTGGGCGGGGCAGTTTATGTCTACGTGAACGTAGGAGGGAGGTTCAATTCTGAGCCCAGCGTGGTGCTGAAGGGGCCGGCGGGGTCAGCATTCGGCATGGCTGTGGCCGCTGCAGGAGACCTCAACCAGGACGGCTTCCAGGGTGAGGGCTCAACGTGATGCTGGTGTTTTCGTGATCAGTAATCAGTAGTCATGGTGACGGGTCTTTGGTTGTTCCAGACTTTGCCATCGGAGCTCCTTTTCATGAAGCAGGAAGTGTGATGATCTGGACAGGAAGCAGTGAGGGCATCTCTACAGAGCCGAGCCAGGTCTCACAAAAACACGGTCCTTTCTATGTTTGACCTACATTCCCAGGACACAACTTTCAAACCAACTCTGAACCATCAGAGTGCAGACATGTCCTCACGGGCCAGACAAGTTTTGACAGTGATGGTTTTTAAATTGGTGTGCAGACACACCTGTGACCCCGCCTCCTCCTCTGTACAGGTGATCCGAGGCAGCACGGTCTCCCCTGTTTTCGGGACTTTTGGCTACTCCCTTTCTGCAGGCGGGGATGTTGATGGGAACTATTACCCGGACCTGCTGGTTGGTTCTCTCGATGATACCGTTGTTCTGTTCAGGTACCAACTTCTGCGCTAAATAGTGCTCATCTAAAGTACATTTTGAAGTCCTCAAAGTACTGATCATTAGCACTTACTGCTAATTAAGAGCTCAAGAATAACTAAATTTATGCATTTATTAATGGACTGATGTGTTGATCCTCAGGAGTCGACCGGTCATCCATTTAAATAAAACACTCAAAGTTTCTCCGACCATCGTGGACCCGAACAGCTGTGACTTCTGGTGAGATTCAAAGCTACCATCAGCTAACATGCTCACAGACCCTCAGTACGGAGGTGTTTTCACACGATAACATGCTAACAGCCTGACTCTCTCAGTATACAGGTGGAAGTGTGTTTCTTCTACATGTTCAACAGGGGAGAGAAGAGCGACAGAGACAACATCAGTGAGTCAAAGACAAAAAAATGTACCCACATATTAAATCTGATCATGCTAACTTCTGCGAAGGTTGGAAGGCTGGGCTGGAAGGTTTGGCTCTGTGGAGGAGAGCATACGAGTGGCCAAAACAGGACTGCAGGGAGATGTCCGTGAAGGATAGCTGAGCCAAATTAAACCAGGAAGTATTGTTCAGACGTGGTAGTACACCTGTAACATGCTATGTCTACCTGGCAGGTTCAGAATCAGTCCCGTTTCATTAGTTTTTGATGGCGTTTGATGCAAGAGTTGGACAACTGTGGTTGTCCCTGTATTTACATATTTTTCCTGTTTGCTTTCCTGCTCCGATGCCCATAGCTGCGGGCTTCCTTCAGTTTTAGCTTAAGGGTGCATTACCCCAACCTTCTGGCTGTAGTTGCTCATTATATCCTACCAGGTGCCTGTGTGCCAGTAAAATCAGTCATAAACTGTTATCTATCAAAGTAAATCATAACCATTCCCAGTTTTCCCAGAGTTTGGCTGTTGAAAGATGAAGTCATGTGACTCATCCAAAGTTCACGTCCCTATGGCCTGCTGCAAGAGGAGGTGCTGCCTTCAAAGCTGAGCTCAGGGCTGGATTAACCTCCAACAGGTGGACTCTCACTGTCCATCTCGCATCACTCTCAGCACCAGCAGACAGAAACTACGCAGCAGGATTTTATCAGGCAGTTGAGCGAGATGGTGGAGTGTCAGCCCACCAACGTGTAACCATGGAAACAGCCCGTAGTGGTTTCTGACCTGTAGACACACACCTGGGTCAGGTGACCTGAGGTAACACCTCAGGAGAGTCTAAGCGAGCACAGCAATCGACCACACCGCCACTAACAAGAGGTTACAGGCTGGACTTGCTAATGACATCAGCTTCCTGTGCGTGCGTGCGTGCGTGCGTGCGTGCGTGCGCGTGTGTGTGTGTGCGCGCGTGTGTGTGTGTGTGTGTGTGTGTGTGTGAGTGATTGACAGGACACAGCTGTCAATTAGCTCCAGTTTTTAATCAACACACACACAGACTCTGAGCGTGTGTCCTTATTGTGTCTCGTTAATTTGACCAATCAGAGCTGAGGCCACACTGTTGCTATAACACGCCTGTACACACACGCACAGATGACATCATGCCGTGTCCTTGTGTGTCCTCTTGTCCCCTGAGTGTTTCTCTGAATGATAAATCACATTACAGAAACTGATATTATTACATCTGAGACTCTCGCTCTCTCAGTGTGTGTGTGTGTGTGTGTTTGCTGGTTGTGTTAATTTGACCAATCAGAGACAAGGTCACCCTCACTGTGTCTCTGGACCCGAGCGTCTTCTGTCTCACAGAGAAGCTGATAACTGTTAACATGTCGACTACACACAGGAAGAGAAGACCAGAGTCCATTCAAGTATTGGCTAATTTAGCATTGGTGTACAAATATAAATATATTGATAAACTATTGATAAACCCCAGCATAAAAAGACTGCTTCCTCTGTCATCGCAGGTCACACCAACCAAAACTGAAAATAATTTCAAATTAATAAAAAGATTTTTTCCCTGCAAGTTGATCTCCTCTAAAGTCGTCCTGTTCCATTACAGAAGCATCGTGAGGCTTCAGCCAACTATCAGTAATACATCCGATACCTTTTCTGCTATAATTAAACCCCAACTCAAACCCCAAACTGTAGTATTGGCAGAAAAATCAGTGTGATGGCAGTAATCCAGAGTATCTGTCAATCCCGAGTGAGAAGCATCCACCTTTATTTACTCTGGAGGAGGCAGTAGAAGTTTGTGAATGGAGTCTGATACGAGTTAGTGAGTCAGAGACGCTCACTTCTGACTGATGATGGGCACATGTGTAAAACCCCAACATTAGTCAGAAGGGAGTTGTTCAAATTAATCTCCCAGCCACTCTGCTAAAATAATAATGATAATACATCAACTATACGTTTATGAGAATGCATCAGTTTCTGTGTAATAACACTATTTTTGTCTGTATGTATATTTATGAATACAGTATTCTTTTATTCTATTAAATAACTTAAAAATGACTGATTGAAGCTTTAAATATCCATCTTCTACAGTATGTCAGCTAACACTGCTGGAGTTATTTTCATTTACATTAAATGAAACTGATATGTCCCACCAAAGGTGATGTTGTAAAAGTAACTTCGGATGCGCTACCTGGGCAGTGTATTCATTTAAATTTAGTTCAGCGCATGTTTTTTAATCTAAGCTACTGAGTGTGGCTGTCGACTCCCATGATCTGATGCTGCCTCACAATGTCGTCAAGCCTTTGTTTGAACATGTTTGTTCTTAATCTTTTCACAGAGAAACTAAAGTATCAGAAATAAAATGTTGTGTATTAAAATATCGTCTAAAATGTAGATTATCTTTATCTATGAATTTTAATGTGGAGTTCCTCAAGGCTCAATTCTTGGTCCTACTCAATTTCATAAAAATCTTGCCGGAGTTTTAATAAAACAGTCTTATATTTTAGATGTCTGTGAAGGTTCTCAGTCAACCAGGTCATCGTAGTCTAAGGAGCTTGCAAAGACAAGCGTCTGGACTTCTTTAAGTTGCTTGAAGACGTTTCACCTCTCATCCGAGAAGCTTCTTCAGTTCTAAGGTCAAATGGTGGAGAGTCCCAGATTTAAACCCAGTGGGAGTTTCCCCCCACAGAGGGACAAAGGACCCCCTGATGATCCTCTACCTAATCACATGAGTCAAGGTGTGAAAACGGGTGTGGGTCACAATCAGCCAGGGTTTCGGGTGAGCTCACTGTGAAACCTGGCCCCACCCTGTCATGTGATTTCCTGAGGTCAGATGACCCAGGATGTGAGTGGGCGTTAAGGCGTCTGGGGAGGGAACTCAAAACTGGATTGAAAGAGGATGCCAATGTTCACATTTTGGACAGAGAGGACAGATGGTTTGAAAGAGGAGTGAAAGAAGCATTTATGTCCACTGTGAGCGACCATCTTTGAACAGAGGCGGGGTTTACGACACCAACTGTCTGCCATCTATAATCCAGTTTTGAGTTCCCTCCCCAGACGCCTTAAAGCCCACTCACATCCTGGACTCTATTGGTGTCTGTCACATGTCAGGGTTAAGGAACAACAAATAAATCACATCACAACCTGTGATTATCTTACGCCTGTGTGTTTTATATTTGAACCCTTATCTTTGTGTCACAGCCATCCTCTTCACACTGACAGCTGACATCACTAGTGTCAAGCCCCGCCTCAATTTTCGTGACAACGGGCAGAGCGTGTACTCTGATTACCTGTCGATGCCGCTGGAGGAGTGCAGGACGCTGAGAGTGGGACTGCAGGTGAGACAAACACAGGCATAGCACCCCCTACAGGCTGCTGAAATCTGACAAGCACGTCCACTGAAACAAAACATTTAGTGTCGATGTGAGCGGCGAGTGGCGGAGCTGTGTCACGGTTTATTTAAGACTAGCTCACTCTGAGAATCGTCCCAAACCAGCACACCACATAACGAGAGCAAAGACCAAACGTGGTCCTCCAGTTCTGCATGAAAAAACTTAAATTATATTTTTTCCTTTAATTAGAGTCAGATGAAGGAAGTTCTGCTGTGTGAGATATAACGAACTGATTCTGATGATCAAAGTCATGATGACTTTCTGCTGCCATGTTATTCATGCGGCTGCTGACAGACTCCACATCCTGCTTCTCAGCCACAGCTCAACAGGAAAACCACAGCGAGCATCTGAGGTGGTGTGTAGGCAGGTGAAATCTCTGCAGGTCGAAGCAAAAGTCACGTTCGTTCATGTCTTCGGTTTGTGTTTCTGATCGCGTTCGCTCAGCTCTCGTCCTGTTTTCACTCTGTGATTCTGTTTCAGTCTGTCAGCGAGCCTGCTGTTTCTCATGCTTTCAGTCCACTGACTCGTGTTTACTTCACATTCCTGCTGATCACCACCTGCTTTCAGCCTGATTTCCTCAGCTCCAAGTGGCCAGTTCACATCAGTCCGGCTGGACAGATCCTGCAAAGAAGCTCCTGCAGTCCACGTCATGTTGGCACTGAGCTGATGTTCAGTTTCTGTGTTCTTATGTTCTGAAGAGTGTAATCAGAGACAAAGTGGAGCCTCTGGTGTTCTCCTTGAATGCCTCCTTGTACGAGAAGTTTCCCAAGAAAAAAAAGAACGTGCAGGACCTGAAACGCCTCCCGGTGCTGAGTGAGACCCCCCAACCCATCAGAACCCAGGTCAGAACCCATCAGAACCTTTTTATAGAAAAGCCAAACTCTGCTGGTCTGACCGATGCTGTCCTTGTCCCTCAGATCCACATCCAGAAGGCCTGTGGTTCTGATAACCGCTGCCACAGCAACCTGCAGATGACGGCTCGGTTCACCGATGAGAGCCAGCAAGCTTTCCCCGAGTGAGTGAACAGAACACACTGCTCAGCCCAGAGTCCAAAAAAGATGGTTGGACAGAAACACTCAGCAGGAAGCATGAGGTCATGTGATAAGAAGCCAATTTAAAGGCATGATGAAGCAGATAAGAAGCTCTGTACTTCACTGGGGTTAAAATCTTTGTTATTATTTATCATTATTTATTATCTCATTTATATTTGTATACCCAGAAATCCACTACACTTGAAAAAGAAAATGAAGCAACTACACGTCTGAGACTAATCATTGTTACAGCTGTACACTCCATGATTCAGCAGCTTCAGACCCTCCTTTAGCAGCAATAAGTTGTTGTGATTGATTTGACCAAACAGCATGTTATTAATTTGCATGAATTTGTTGTCGTTGATGGTGGAGCCAATGAGAATCCATAAGGAATAGAATTGATAAGTGATATCAATAATGAAATCGAAATCGCTAAATTCTTATCAGTTCCCATCCCTGGGCGCACCATGTGAACATCAGTTTCTATCATCGAGTGTTGTCTTGTGACTACACTCGATGCTCCAGTGGATACATCTCTGTGGAGCGAATCACTGGAAGCCCCGCTGTTTCCTCCTCCTCAGAGTCAGCATTAAACAGCCTCACTCACCCCGGGTCACCACTGACGATGTCAGTAATGTCAGTAACGGTCATCAGTGCATCCCAACACAAACCCAGGCAGTATTCTTTTATTTTATTAAATAACTTAAAAAATGACTGACTGAAGCTTTAAATATCCATCTTCTACAGTATGTCAGCTAACACTGCTGGAGTTATTTTCATTTGAATGATATGAAATTGATCAATGAAATTGATTTAGGAATGTCCCCATGCTCTGTTTCAACCAATGCTCCGGGCAAACCAGGGTTTGGTGGACCAGAGTCTGTGTGCAGCCTGAGTCCATCGCACACCGACCTGTACCCCCTTGGCACCTTACCGGCACACTGAATGTCTCTACCAGACTGGGTGAGGGTGTTGGAGCACTTTTTCCACCTCCATCAGTGGGTACTCCTGGTGCATGTGTACTGGTCATCTGCACCACCAGCATTGCTGTCCCAATCTTTGTGGGACTCCCAGTGAGCAAGGTGTAGCATCCACTGTCGCCAAGACCTGTGGTGACAGATAGAGGTTAGTTGGAGATTGTTGTTGCTGTCCTTAAGCGGACAGTCGAAACGGGGAAGTGCCACGGGGCCTTCTTCTTGGGGCTGCTGCTAGCTGGTTCTCAGCCAGTGTCACAGCGCTGCCACGGTTTTCTAACACTTCAGTCTGGCACTGCCACCATCTCTGCCAGTGCCCCCTCTCCTGGATGGGTCAGGGGACTGACATTGTCCTGCTGGGCAGTTGGGGGCCACTGTAACATGTGTTAGTGTTTCACAGTGTTTTAATTACAAGGTGCCTTTCAGGCTGATGTGCCGACTAGCTCAGAATGTTCCTTTTACCACATTTGATCTTGGTGCAGCTGTCTGCTCTCAGCTCCTTCCTTCTCCATGTCCTGGCGTGCTACTGAAATAGGGCAGAGCTGGCCAACCTTGTCTGGCACCTCCCCCTGAACCCACAGACCACATCCCACTGCAACCACTTACTTGATGATTGACTTTGATATTCCACTTACTTCCCTGAAGGTGTTCTGCCAGAAAGCCTGAAGGCCAGTGTCTCCTACTAACTGTTAGGTACTGAGATATAATGAAAAACAAAAAAAATTCAACAGAAACTGTACAAACATTAAGAATAAACAATAACAGACAAAAGAACAGAAGACTGGCTTAGAGTCTGTGAGTTACAACATGGTTAGAGTCTGTCAGGTGATTATTAACTAAGACAGCTGCTGAGGTTCGGCCGATGTTTGTGTTCTTGTGTGTTTTCAGGCTTGAAGGTACTCAGGTGATGTACTTCAACTCCACCATCAAGAGGCTGTTTCTGGAGGTTAACGTCAGCAATACACCATCAACAGGTCAACCAGCAGAGGACGCTCACAACACCATTCTGAGCATCAGCATCCCACCATCACTTATCTACTCTGGAGTAGAGACAAAGGTAGAGCAGAGCTCAGACCATCCAAGTGGAACACCACAGTGACTTTGTTAGAGCAGCTGTAGGTATTACAGGTACTGTGCTGCAGTGGTTTGTATCATATCTATCTAATAGACTCCAGTTTGTGCATGTAAATGGAGAGTCCTCTTCACACACTGAGGTTAATTATGGAGTTCCACAGGGTTCAGTGCTAGGACCAATTCTGTTTACATTATACATGCTTCCCTTAGGCAGCATCATTAGAAGACATAGCATACATTTTCACTGCTATGCTGATGACACCCAGCTCTATCTGTCCATGAAGCCAGATAACACACACCAATGAGTTAAACTGCAGGAATGTCTTAAAGACATAAAGACCTGGATGGCCGCTAACTTTCTGCTTCTTAATTCAGATCAAACTGAGGTTATTGTACTCGGCCCTGAAAATCTTAGAAATATGGTATCTAAGCAGATTCTTACTCTGGATGGCATTACCTTGGCCTCCAGTAATGCTGTCAGGAACCTTGGAGTCATTTTTGACCAGGACATGTCCTTCAACGCACATATTAAACAAATATGTAAGACTGCTTTCTTCCATTTGTGCAACATCTCTAAAGTTAGAAATATCCTGTCTCAGAGTGACGCTGAAAAACTAGTTCATGCATTTATTACTTCCAGGCTGGACTACTGTAATTCATTATTATCAGGAAGTCCTAAAAACTCCCTGAAAAGCCTTCAGTTAATCCAAAATGTTGCAGCAAGAGTCCTGACAGGGACTAGAAAGAGAGAGCAGATTTCTCCTGTTTTGGCTTCCCTTCATTGGCTTCCTGTTAAATCCAGAATTCAAAATCCTGCTCCTCACATACAAGGTCTTAAATAATCAGGCCCCATCTTATCTTAATGACCTTGTAGTACCATATCACCCCTTTTTCTTTGTGTTTCAGGGTGACGCCTCGGCAGTGGTGGAGTGCTCTGTGGAGGGGATCTCTCTTCAGTGTGAGCTCGGGAACCCTTTCAGAAGCAACAACAAGGTAGGGAATATCACTGCTGACCCAGGGCACTAGCATTGCTGCTGTCTGTACTGCAGTAACTCTGCTGAGCTCTTTCTGATGTATTGTCTCTTCCTGTGTTTCAGGTTCAGGTTCTGATCAAATTTCAGCCATCTGAGATCAGTTTGGACACACGCGAGATCCAGTCTGTGCTGCAGCTGTCCACGTACGGCCTTCACCACACGCCGCTCTCTCTGTGTTTGTTGGAGGTTACTGAGTGGCATTTCTGTGTGTCTTCAGGCTCAGTGAACAGCCGGATCTGTCCCCGATCTCCGTCTCCATGGTGGTGGAGTATTTGCTGCAGACATCACTCAGTTTGTAAGTACAGATGCACATCAGGTGGCCCGTCTGAGCTTTAAGCTCACAGCCAGGGAGGACGAAGAATCTGAGTTACGACTCTTTGTTGTGAAATGAATCCAGACTGACAAGGACAGTAACCCTGCCCCAATGTGAGCCGACACAGAACAAACTGAAGCACAGTGGAAATGTTGACCTCAGCTCACAGCGTCAAAATTAATAAAAAAAAATGATGAACATCAGCACATAGATAACAGACAGTATCAATAAACACATGCCTTACATCCATGTAAATGCTGAATAGACTGGCTCTACTCAAAGTGCTTTATATAACTTGCATCATTCATGCAAACACTTGAGTGTGCTCTAGCTCACATTCACACACATTCATATTCAGATGGAGCATCTTCAGAGCAAGTTGATGATGATGAAGCCTTTGTTTGTCACTTGCAGTTCCCTGCAGTGAAATTGGACTCCTTGTACATACATTACACAATGGGGATGGTACCTTGCTCAGGTGTACCTGAGGGTAGCTGTTCGGTAGATTCAAACTTCCAGCCTTCCGATCACGGGGCGACCACGCTACCTACTGAGCTATGGTAAATGGCCTGTATTTATATAGCGCTTTACTAGTCCCTAAGGACCCCAAAGCGCTTTACATATCCAGTCATCCACCCATTCACACACACATTCACACACTGGTGATGGCAGCTACATTGTAGCCACAGCCACCCTGGGGCGCACTGACAGAGGCGAGGCTGCCGAACACTGGCGCCACCGGGCCCTCTGACCACCACCAGTAGGCAACGGGTGAAGTGTCTTGCCCAAGGACACAACGACCGAGACTGCCCAAGCCGGGGCTCGAACTGGCAACCTTCCGATTACAAGGCGAATTCCCAACTCTTGAGCCACGATCGCCCCTATGCCTTCACACCGTAACACCATGAAAAGACATGACAAGCAATGTGGGTGGGTAAATGGGGTAAGAGTGACCCGGTGTAGAAAGCAGCATCTCTGCCCTGGTCCAGTTGTGTCTGCGTGTGTGTTCAACAGAGAGTGTCCTCTAGCCGACACAGGTGGCCTTGAAGGGCAGCGAGTCATTAAGTTGGAGTTAGTATCTTGCCCAAGGCAGTCAGGGATCAAACCACTAACCTTCCAGTTAGTAGGTGACCTATCTTGTGAGCTACAGACACCCTGTACTTATATGGTTAATGGGGGACAAGGAAGTGAGGCAGGTATGAAGAGGATGAAGAGTGCAACACACAGCACTCGGGAGTGCTGGACAGGTGAAAAGAAGGGCCACAGTGGTCCACAGAAACGCTCCAACACGGAGCCACACTTCTGGGTATTTTAAATGGAGAAGGCGTGGTAACCTTTCATCTGGTACCTCGACAGAATTTCAACGTCAGGCCCCACCTCCTTCAGTGGTCATGTGATCGGTGAGGTGGCAATGAAGAAGACAGAGGACATCGGCAGCCTGCTGCTCTTGACCTTCCAGGTTAGTCTGAAAACATTTACAGTTCTGCGTGACCCTCACCAGGTCAGGTGTGAACGGTATTCTCCATCAGGTGCATGTCCAGGGAAAGCCGCTGGGCCACCTGGGCACCCTGGAGGTGGAGTTTGATTGGCCGATGGAAGCCACCAATGGGAAGTGGCTGCTGTATCTCACAGAGATCCAAATAAACGGTACTTCAGAGCCTCGCTGCTCTCCACCCGGCAACATCATTAATCCTCTCAACCTCACGGTAACCACAGCAACATCAGCCTCATACACTCCTTTCAAAATAAAAGTTGTTCTTCTTTAGAATAAAGGCCAATTAAAACTGAACTGTTTACCGAAGATTTTAAACTTGTCTCTGAAAGTTAGCCTGTCTTCCTGTTGGTTCAGCTGTCAAAAGAGGAGAAGAAGAAGATGAAGAGGAATCTGGATGAAGTAAATGAGGAAGAGCAGCAGACCGACAGAACTCCAACTGTCCTCCATCTTCAGAGAAAGAAGAAGCGCTACAGTCTGGTACAGACACAAGCACAGGGACACACTGTTTCTATAAGCTTGTTGACAATCTTGGAGGACAGGACAGTTTTAAATGTGGGGACATTTAGGAGAGAGGACAATTTGAGGAACATTTTGACATGTTTTAGAAAACTGAGGGCTTCTGAAGAACATGAGGACAGTTTTATGAGGACGTCCACAGTTGTGTTTCAAAGTAACCACAGTAAACCGTGTTGCAGGACTGTGTCCGCGGAGCGAGGTGTGTGAAGTTCGTCTGTCCTCTCGTCAGCATGAACAACTCGGCGACTCTGACCATCAAAGCCCGACTGTGGAACTCCACCATGATCGAGGTAAAAGGGCAGCCCCAGTTACTTGAAAAAAGTAATCAGTAACTAATTACTGATTACTAAACTAATCCCATTACTTTACTGATTACTTATTTTCAAAAGTAATTAATTACTTAGTTACTTTTTAAAAACATGATTTACAACCTGAACAGGTGATAAAGCGATAGATCTTTCAGCCCAGTTCTACTTTTTCTGCATAATCCATCATACAAAATATAATCAAATGGAAAAGTCTCTTTTTAAAACTTGTTTTATTAGTTTTAATCTTTTAACTTTATGCATCAAGCAAAGATTTAATTACATGCAACATTCTCTGAGTGGAAGAAATTAGTTTAACATTTAAACCTATTTTCTGCACATTCCAGCACATAAAATAAAATGTTTTTTTGTGTTTACACTCAGTCTTTCAAATAGATGCAATTGAAACACAGCAGAAAATAAATAAAGTCACAGACTCAGCGGTCCTGTTGCTCTATTTTCACCTGTAAAGCAGGAGTTGGGTAGGCGGAGGTTTACCCTGGTGCAGGTGTGCCGCAGCAGTCTGTTCTCTGTTCTCAGACATGTGAAGCTAGAGACACCGGCAACCATAGCCAGTTGTCTTCCAGGGGCCAGAGCAGGTGACATTGAAGGAAATTTAAAACTGCTGGCTAAGGGTAAACGTAAATTCAGTAAAATCATAATTCACGTCGGCAGTAATGACACCCGGTTACACCAATTGGAGGTCACTAAAATCAATATTGAATCGGTGTGTAACTTTGCCAAAACAATGTGGGACTCTGTAGTTTTCTCTGGTCCCCTCCCCAATCAGACCAGGAGTGACATGTTTAGCCGCATGTTCTCCTTAAATTGCTGGCTGTCTGAGTGGTGTCCCAGAAACGATGTGGGCTTCATAGATAATTGGCAAAGCTTCTGGAGGAAACCTGGTCTTGTTAGGAGAGACGGCATCCATCCCACTTTGGATGGAGCAGCTCTCATTTCTAGAAATATGGACAAATTTATTAAACCCCCCAAAATATGACTATCCAGAGTTGGGACCAGGAAGCAGAGTTGCAGTCTTACACGCCTCTCTGCAGCTTCTCTCCTCCTGTTACCCCCCCCAAAAACCCATCTCCATAGAGACTGTGTCAGCTCCCAAACAAACAAAAAACTAACTAAAAACCAGCAACAAACAACTTAAACATAAACAATCACAAATAAAGAACAATACAGTATCCACATCTGAACCAAAGAGTAAAACAGTGAAATGTGGATTATTAAATATTAGGTCTCTCTCCTCCAAGTCTCTGTTAGTACATGACTTAATAATTGATCAACAAATCGATTTACTCTGCCTTACAGAAACCTGGTTGCAGCAGGATGATTATGTTAGTTTAAATGAATCAACACCCCCGAGTCATTCTAACTACCAGAAACCTCGAAGCACAGGCCGAGGGGGAGGTGTGGCAGCAATTTTTCACACCAGCCTATTAATCAACCAAAGACCCAGACAGACTTTTAATTCATTTGAAAGCCTGATGCTTAGCCTCGTCCACCCCAGCTGTAAAACTCAGAAACCAGTCTTACTTGTTATCATCTATCGTCCACCTGGGCCTTACACAGAGTTTCTGTCTACAGCTGCTCTTAGTACCATTGATGTTAAGTTAGACTCTTTTTCTCCAATTGATCTTTCTGAGTTAACTTCAATAATTACTTCCTCCAAACCATCAACGTGTCTTTTAGACCCCATTCCTACAAAACTGCTCAAAGAAGTCCTGCCATTAATTAATTCTTCGATCTTAAATATGATCAACCTAACTCTAATAATCGGCTATGTACCACAGGCCTTCAAGCTGGCTGTAGTTAAACCTTTACTCAAAAAGCATCTCTAGATCCAGCAGTCTTAGCTAATTATAGGCCAATCTCCAACCTTCCTTTCATATCAAACATCCTTGAAAGAGTAGTTGTCAAACAGCTAACTGATCATCTGCAGAGGCTTATTGGAAGAGTTTCAGTCAGGTTTCAGAGCTCATCACAGCACAGAAACAGCTTTAGTGAAGGTTACAAATGATCTTCTTATGGCCTCTGACAGTGGACTCATCTCTGTGCTTGTCCTGCTAGACCTCAGTGCAGCGTTCGATACTGTCGACCATAATATCCTATTAGAGCGATTAGAACATGCTGTAGGTATTACAGGTACTGTGCTGCAGTGGTTTGTATCATATCTATCTAATAGACTCCAGTTTGTGCATGTAAATGGAGAGTCTCCTTCACACACTGAGGTTAATTATGGAGTTAAATAATCAGGCCCCATCTTAATGACCTTGTATTACCATATCACCCTATTAGAGCACTTCACTCTCACACTGCAGGCCTACTTGTTGTTCCTGGAGTATTTAAAAGTAGAATGGGAGGCAGAGCCTTCAGTTTTCAGGCCCCTCTTCTGTGGAACCAGCTTCCAGTTTGGATTCAGGAGACAGACACTATCTCTACTTTTAAGATTAGGCTTCAAACTTTCCTTTTTGCTAAAGCATATAGTTAGGCCTGGACCAGGTGACCCTGAATCCTCCCTTAGTTATGCTGCAATAGACGTAGGCTGCCGGGGGATTCCCATGATGCATTGAGTTTTTCCTTTCCAGTCACCTTTCTCACTCACTATATGTTAACAGACCTCTCTGCATTGAATCATATCTGTTATTAACCTCTGTCTCTCTTCCACAGCATGTCTTTATCCTGTCTTCCTTCTCTCACCCCAACCAATCACAGCAGATGGCCCCGCCCCTCCCTGAGCCTGGTTCTGCTGGAGGTTTCTTCCTGTTAAAAGGGAGTTTTTCCTTCCCGCTGTCGCCAAAGTGCTGCTCATAGGGGGTCATATGATTGTTGGGTTTTTCTCTGTATCTATGAAGTGCCTTGAGGCGACTTTTGTTGTGATTTGGCGCTATATAAATAAAATTGAATTGAATTGAATTGTTACTGCCCATCTCCGACGGAGACCAGAAGAATTCAAAACTAGAGCTTAAAGAGTCCACATCACAACTACAGAGACAAGTGGTTTTTATTCTATTTGTTACATTTTATTTAGATTGATAGTTTCTATTTTTGGTTTCTTTTGCTCTATATTTTTTAAACTAGATTTTTTTTTTGTCTGTGTGTAAAAGTGTTGTCGAAATTAACCCTCGTTATCATTTAAATACTGCATGAAAACTCTTAAGACCTCTGAAATGCAAAAAATGTCATCCTGTGAGCTCAGAAAGCATTTCTGTCCCCAAACCTGCAGACACCTGTGCTCAGATATCAGGACTTTTTGTTTTTTTATCCTCTCATGGCCAGTTATTGCTTCTTGTTGTGTTTCAGGACTACAGCGATGCAAGCAGTGTCTTGGTTCAAGGCCAGGCGTCTCTGAAGCTGCAGACCAACAAACCCACCGTGAACATGGAGTCTCACAGCTCGCAGGTAACAGATTGCAGCTAGCACCCCCTAAGGACCATTGCACCCTCCTTCACAGTTCGCTGTATGTGGCTGTAGTTTCCTGCTGAATCTCTGAGGTATTCTCTGCAGATTGAGGTCTACATCTATCCAGATCTGGGGCTACAGGTGGACTCTGGCGCCCCCCTATGGATCATCATGTTGTCTGCCCTGGCAGGTGTCCTGCTGCTGGCTCTCATCTGTCTGCTGCTCTGGAAGGTAACCCGGGTGTTAACATACAGAAATGACGCAGCAGATAACGTCATAGTCCAGGGAAACTTTTTACAAGTGGATATTATCCCCCGTCTCCACAGTACTCATATATTGTTATAATAACAGCTTAATTTCAGCTGCCTGGTGTTTTGTGTGTAAACTGAAAGATGATTTTGATCAGAGGAAGTCTTTAAATTATTCATTTGGCATAGAAACTGGGAGAAAAGGTCTTAAATGATTCCAGTGAAATCATTGTTCCTGAGCTGGAATTACAAACCATCTCTGAAAATTCAAGAGTGCTTCTGAAAGATGGCTCCAGTTCTGCTGCACTGCCAGACTGGTTCCAGTTTTAGGTTCCAGAGCAGCATCAACTCATCACCACTCATCACCATTCATCATTCATCTGTATCGTGAGCTTTATCTCTGTAAAGTGTTGTGTGTCGCCCCCTGCTGTTCAGTGTGGGTTCTTCAGGAGAGCCAGCACCAGGGAGCTGTACCAGGCAAAGACCCAGAAGGCCCAGATGAAGAGCCAGCCATCTGAGAACGACAGGCTGACTGAGGAGCTCTGAGGCTGGGGCACTGCAGCCAGAGAGCCCGGCTGTAAGGACCAGAGGTGGAAGGGTTACCAACTGATTACTGAGACTATGAAAAGTGCTGAGTCAGATCAAAGTTAAAAAGTTTGTACTTGCTTAAAGTAGTCAGCACTGATCCTTTGAGGTTCTTTGAAATTTTGTCTTAAATTTGATCAATTGTAGGTTTTTACTAATAACAACATCCCCACAAATTCATCTCCCATAATAAAACCTGTTTCATCCATAATCTCAGGGACCATTTGATTTTCAGTAACCTCCTGTTTCCATCTGCTCTACCTTTTCTGATTGATCATCTCACCAAAAAATGTGATTGCTTGTGTTTGTTGGCTTTTCTCTGCAGATTTGATGGAGCTTTTATTCTGAAAGGAGCCACAAAGGACACAAAAAATTAAGCGGGCTCACCCTTTAATGTGTCTGCCACACCTGCTAGATTTTTGCAGCCAATCAAATCAAATTTCACACACACAAATCCCAACAGACTCCTTAAACCAAAAAAAATTCAGTTTGCTGTCAATGCAAGGAATTATGGGAAATCACCCCAAAATAGCACCAGTATGAATCTGCCTTTCAGCAGATCACTGGTTATCCCAGCAAACTCACCTGTGTCACCTGTTCACTGCCTCCGTGTCTCTGTGGACATACAAGGTCTCTGATCCTTCTTTTTCTCTGCAGTGTGGGTTCTTTGTGCGTCAGGGGGTGTGGCGGGCGGTGGCGCTCCATCAGGGGAGGATTATGGGTAAAGACGACCTGCAACAGCAGCACATGGATGCTGACGGATTCCTGATCCAGGACCAGGTCTCCTCATGTCGAAACAGGAAGTCCCCGAAACACTGGGTCACTTCTTGGACTGAGACTCACTAAGAGACTCTCAGCGTCTGAAAAAATAAACCAGACCGGACCAAACTGGACTAGACCAAAACAAACCAGTTCTAACTGGACACACTGCCAGTGTGAGTCTGCTGTCATGTGAAAACCTCGTAATGTGTTTACGTTCATATTGTACACGGAGATGTGAGGTTTCCAGCTGACAGCAAGCACAGAAGATTGATTATAGATGATTGGTTATTGATCTGTGTGTATATGTGTACATCTCTTAGCCATGGATTGATTGGAAACAGATTGGTGTTTTCCTTTAAAGGGCTGGAATCAAAATGATTCTGCTCCTTTAATATGGCAGCATTCATGTCTTTGTGCTGCCTTCAAAGACCCCGTAAAATCTCCTTTGAGAAAGCTGTTAGTAAAACCATCCCGGTTGCCTTTAGGTGCAGTCGGCTCTTCTGTGAAACTGTTTGGTGTCTCGTGTACTTTTACAGGCTGTTTTTGTATATTTGTGATATTTCTGACTGCGCTTGAAAGTCTGTGTAAAATGTGGGTGCGTTAACTGCATATCAGTGTCTTTGTCAATGATATTAAACTATTTTTTGTATTATTCACTGGCTCTGCTGTTTAGAATAGAATAGAATAGAATAGAATAGAATAGAATAATCCTTTAATTGTCCCACAAGGGGAAATTTGGTTGTAACAGCAGCCAGAAAGACACATATACAAACAAACAGGACACAGAACAGAAACATACACAGTTTTTCTTACATATTTACATCAAGGACAATGGTTACTATAAACAGAGAGTACTGTACCGTTATTAAATTAAATAAAAATAACTACAGATAAGAGGCACACCAGGTTGTAGTGCAAATCGGTTAATTAACTTATTGCAGTTACAGCGCAGATGTAAACATCTGTGTTTGTTGGGAGCAGTTCTGATTGTGCAGTCTGACAGCTGCAGGGAGGAAGGACCTGCAGAAACGCTCCTTCATGCATCGAGGATGCAGCAGTCTGTCACTGAAGCAGCTCTGCAGCAACATCTACATGCATGGGCTGGGAGACTCTGTCCATCAGAGATGTTATTTTGGCCAGAGTCCTTCTGTCTCCCACCACCTGCACTGGGTCCAGGGTGCATCCCAGAACAGAGCTGGCCTTCCTGATGAGTTTATCCAACCTCTTCCTCTCAGCTGCTGATAAACTGCTGCTCCAACATACAACACTGTAAAAAATGACAGATGCCACCACAGAGTCATAGAAGGTCTTTAAAAGCGCTCCCTGGACTCCAAATGACCTCAGCCGCCTCAGCAGGTAGAGTCTGCTCTGACCCTTCCTGTAAAGAGCATCAGTGTTGTGGCTCCAGTCCAGTTTATTATTCAGGTGAACACCCAGGTACCTATGAGAGTCCACTATCTCAATATCCACTCCTTGGATGTTCACCACTGTCAGTGTGGTGGGTCTGCGTCTCCGGAAGTCCACCACCAACTCCTTGGTTTTCCCGGTGTTGATCAGCAGGTGGTTCTGCTGACACCAGAGTCCAGAGTCCACTGTCTGTACTCTGAGTCGTTGTTTACCTGCAGTGATGTGCTCAGGGTCTACTTTAGCTAAAGTTCCTGGCATCTTTGGTCATTTCAGGATCAACAGTAGCAAATGAAAGATAAAACACATCATCATTTATTGTCTCTCAGCCAGCAGACCTGTTTGAAATATTTGAAGGCCATTGAGTCAGTAGATATTCATATATAGATGAGTATCAATTATTCTGACTGCAACTATTGTCCTTGGCTGATTTACAGTGACGGCTTGTTTAGTTCATGAAGGCAGTATCAGCAGGCTGTGACTGGCTGGCCGGTTAGTGTTTATCTTCACTGCATCACTTGGCTGCTGTACTCCAAAGTGAGTTCAGCATAGTTAGGTTCTCACTAGCTGTTTGGGAGTCAGGAGGAGGACCCAAATGCAGGACTCAAACAAAGGAGTGAACTAAGGGAGGCAGATTTATTTTGCAGTATAGAAATACTCAAACACAAAGGGTACTGATGAGCAAACACTCAAAAACTAGAAGTTGGAAACAAGAAACTAAAGTTATGAAACTTGAAAACTAAGACTAGAACAGAGAACTAGGAGTTACCACAGAGGAAAATGTCTGCTGCTTGGTCTCTGGCTTTTTGTTAGACTCGGGGACCATGTTGTTGTTCCTGTGTGGCCATTTCCCTCATTGCCTGGTTTCAAAAAGGTACTATGACCTAATCCGGTTGTTAAGTCCGACATCACAGGTGACGTTGCTGGCATTTTTGGGTCCAAATGCTCCTGAATAAACAATTGAATAAACAAACCAGTAACTTTGTTTATGATTACCTCCGTCTTTACTGAGGCGCCAATTACAGTTAAAAAGTCTTGTTGGGGTTTTTCCCAGTGGATGAAAGGGTTTGTTCCTCTCGGGTGAAGAGAGGTGCTGAGCTGTCAACTGATCAGGTGGCAAAGGAGAATGCTGAACAGATCTGGAACACCTAAACGTACAGTGAAGGTGTGCTGGGAATGCTTGGCAGAGGCCCCGGTACGCAAGATCTTTAATGCACACCTCTGAGCTTTGACAGAATTCAAAGGGAGACTGGGGACATGTTCAGCACCTTCATTGCTGAAGCCGCTGCACTGAACTGCGGCCAAAAGCTAGTTGGTGTCTACTATGGTGGTGACCCATGAACCAGATGGTGGACACCAGAGGTGAAGGGAACCATAAAACTGAAGGAGTCCTATCAGGCTTGGTTAGCCTGAGGGACTTTGGAGGCACCTCTCAACTTCGGTTCTTTGAATTCTTTTAGTGAGAGATCAAGACTTCCGACTCAGAGTGGTCAAACTCAAAAAATCATTTTTATTGTACATTTCTGGAAACGGAGACCCGCAGACACGAGCACGCACCCCAAGGTCTAAAAGCATTGCAAGCTAAAATGCGTGTATATAGTTCTGCTATACGTCACACACAGTTTCGATCGGGAGTGCACTCTGCTTAGTTTCACTTTCTGTCTGCCACGCTTCCTGTTCTCTGCACAAAGGGTGCTGTTTCCTGTCAGTACTTTCGGCTCAGATTCTACTCACGGTGGCGATGCAGTTAGTGGGGATAAGTTAATTGATCGATCTAAATTGCCCATAGGTGTGAATGTGAGTGCGAATGGTTGTTTGTCTCTGTGTGTTGGCCCTGCGACAGACTGGTGAACACAGACTGGTGAACACAGATTGTTCTTGTGTTATTGTAAGGTGACCTTGAGGGCCTTTAAGACCCTCAAGTCACCATAAAATGTAATATTATTATTATTATAGTCCAGAGCAATCCATTTTGTAAGTTTGTCCGATGTTGACTTACTAACTTTGGTCCTGAAACCAGCCATATCATCAAGTTTGGACTGCCAACTAGTGATGTGTCGGTCGCGAACGAAACGGCTCTCAGAGCTGGAACTTTGAAGTGAACGACGCGAGCCGGCTCCTTATGTTTCTGTCCTGTGTCCTGTTTGTTTGTAAGTGTCTTTCTGGCTGCTCTTACTACCAAATTTCCCCTTGTGGGACAATTAAAGGATTATTCTATCTATTCTATACAGGCCTGGGATGATTATTTGGGAGTGTTTTCCTGCTTGGAATTGCATACATAGGATTCACTGCATGAATAAACTTTCTGATGTGCCAGGGACGACAATGTGGCGTTGTTGTCCCTGGCTCTAGGGGCCACCATATATATTTATATATAAACATTAGGGGTGCAACGATACTCGTATCGATATTGAACCGTTCGATACAGTGCTTTCAGTTCGGTACGCATATGTATCGAACAATACAAAATTTTTAATTTATTTTATCAACTTTCCTTCTGATGATGCTGTCTGTGTTGAGCGCTCAGTGGATCTGCGCTCGACAGTGCAGCCTAGGCGGAGTAGTCGAACGCAGATTCACTGAGCGCAGGGCAAGCTAGCGAGACAGAAGTTAAGCTCTCCATGCAACATGGCTAATTGAACCCCCCCCACCCTCATTCAGATCTGGCGTTTGGAATTATTTTGGTTTTCATGTGACGTATGACCCTGAAGGTAAGCGCGTCATGGACTAAAGTAAAAAAGTATGTTGGATGTGCCACGCAATGCTCAATTACATGGGTGGGAACTAGTGTGTTAGCGCAGTTAGCTCGTTAACGTGTTGACGCTGTCCAGCCCCACGCACGGGGCGATCCGCGGTAGCTCGTTAACGGAGATTTGCCGTGTTGTGGCGTTAACGTTATTTCAGATTAACGCTGACAGCACTAGTGGGAACACAACGAATATGACTGCACATTTACGCCGACATCATCCTAGTGCAAAGACAAGTGGAAGCAGACAAAAACAACAAGCACGCATGCTACAAACTTTACCCCAGTCATTTAGACCAGCGGTCCCCAACCCCCGGGCCTCGGACTGGTACCGGTCCGTGAGTCGTTTGGTACCGGGCCGCGAGAGTTGAGGCTCAGGTGTGAAATGTCTGGTTTTCAGGGTTTTTATCGGTTTTCAGCGTTATTTTGTTATCGTTTTTATCGTTTACTCTGTTTTTCTGGGTCTTTTCACGTGTGTTATGAATAAATCTTCTTTTTTTCGGTACCGGTACTAGTTTTATTTTGTTGTATTTATCCGCGACACCTTAAAGGCCGGTCTGTGAAAATATTGTCGGGCATAAACTGGTCCGTGGTGCAAAAAAGGTTGGAGACCGCTGATTTAGACAGCCGTTAGCACGTGATTCTCCTTATGGGGACCTGATATGTTTAATATGCTGCTGAGAATATAGCCCAGAAGAAGCGTATAGTATAGCTTTTATTTTGGAAAGAGACATTTCTCTGTAATAAACTCTGTTTTCCAAAGATGAGTGATTTCTCCATCAGATAGATTTATTTTTTTTATTACTTTGTTGTTTCAGCAACATTAAATTTAAAAACTGTATTTTTGAGTTCCATCCATCCATCCATCCATCCATATTTTTGAGTTAAAATATATATTTACAATTTAATTTCTCATTTATTAAAATTATATCGAAAAAACATCGAACCGTGACACCAAAGTATTGAACCGAACCGTGAATTGTGTGTATCGTTGCACCCCTAATAAACATATATGGATAAAGCCACGATTTTTTTTACATTAGTAATTCCTTTTGTACATATTTTGTATTGTTTTTGATAATAAATTAGTTAAAGCAACAAAAGAACCTGAAGAGCCAGTTGGGAGCCGAAAGAGCCGGCTCTCTGAAAAGAGACGGAATTCCCATCACTACTGCCAGCACCTTTTGTTGGTGCTGAGGCTGCTATCAGCTGCCACATTTTCTGTGCTCGCTGCAACATGTTTTGCATTCAGATGATACCGTAAGGTTGAAGCTTTAGTGAAGGTTACAAATGATCTTCTTATGGCCTCTGACAGTGGACTCATGTCTGTGCTTGTCCTGCTAGACCTCAGTGCAGCGTTCGATACTGTCGACCATAATATCCTATTAGAGCGATTAGAACATGCTGTAGGTATTACAGGTACTGCACTGCAGTGGTTTGTATCATATCTATCTAATAGACTCCAATTTGTGCATGTAAATGGAGAGTCCTCTTCACACACTGAGGTTAATTATGGAGTTCCACAGGGTTCAGTGCTAGGACCAATTCTGTTTACATTATACATGCTTCCCTTAGGCAGCATCATTAGAAGACATAGCATACATTTACACTGCTATCCAGATGACACCCAGCTCTATCTGTCCATGAAGCCAGATAACACACACCAATGAGTTAAACTGCAGGAATGTCTTAAAGACATAAAGACCTGGATGGCCGCTAACTTTCTGCTTCTTCATTCAGATCAAACTGAGGTTATTGTACTCGGCCCTGAAAAGCTTAGAAATATGGTATCTAACCAGATTCTTACTCTGGATGGCATTACCTTGGCCTCCAGTAACACTGTGAGGAACCTTGGAGTCATTTTTGACCAGGATATGTCCTTCAATGCACATATTAAACAAATATGTAAGACTGCGTTCTTCCATTTGTGCAACATCTCTAAAATTAGAAATATCCTGTCTCAGAGTGACGCTGAAAAACTAGTTCATGCATTTATTACTTCCAGGCTGGACGACTGTAATTCATTATTATCAGGAAGTCCTAAAAACTCACTGAAAAGCCTTCAGCTGATCCAAAATGCTGCAGCAAGAGTCCTGACAGGGACTAGAAAGAGAGAGCAGATTTCTCCTGTTTTGGCTTCCTGTTAAATCCAGAATTCAAAATCCTGCTCCTCACATACAAGGTCTTAAATAATCAGGCCCCATCCTATCTTAATGACCTTGTAGTACCATATCACCCTATTAGAGCACTTCGCTCTCGCTCTGCAGGCCTACTTGTTGTTCCTAGAGTATTTAAAAGTAGAATGGGAGGCAGAGCCTTCAGTTTTCAGGCCCCTCTTCTGTGGAACCAGCTTCCAGTTTGGATTCAGGAGACAGACACTATCTCTACTTTCAAGATTAGGCTTCAAACTTTCCTTTTTGCTAAAGCATATAGTTAGGGCTGGACCAGGTGACCCTGAATCCTCCCTTAGTTATGCTGCAATAGACGTAGGCTGCCGGGGGATTCCCATGATGCACTGGGTGTTTCTTCTTCACTCACTATGTGTTAACAGACCTCTCTGCATTGAATCATATCTGTTATTAACCTCTGTCTCTCTTCCACAGCATGTCTTTATCCTGTCTTCCTTCTCTCACCCCAACCAATCACAGCAGATGGCCCCGCCCCTCCCTGAGCCTGGTTCTGCTGGAGGTTTCTTCCTGTTAAAAGGGAGTTTTTCCTTCCCACTGTCGCCAAAGTGCTTGCTCATAGGGGGTCATATGATTGTTGGGTTTTTCTCTGTATCTATGAAGCGCCTTGAGGCGACTTTTGTTGTGATTTGGCGCTATATAAATAAAATTGAATTGAATTGACGTGCTTCGGTGGTATGCAAACTCACTTTCTGCACAACACCACGCTTCCGTCGGGATAACGTTTTCTGATCAGTCCTACCAACATAGCTCTGATGTGTGCATCAGTATAACTGGTTTATCAGGAAATCATGCAGTGGTCCCCTTTTGGCTTTGCTTGGAAGGCAAAGTGCGATTAAATGTGTTATTTTTGTCAAATCAGTTAACACATTAAATTCCCACTTTTTGAGTAGATACTTATGTTATTGTGTCTAACAACAATAACGACATTTATATTTATAACAAGGTGCAATAATAACAGTGTGCAATACACATACACTTATTCTTTATGTTATTAAGTTTAGTTGAGTTACTGTGTGGTGTTGTGTTGACTGTCATGTAGGACCATGCAATGACAATAAAGAGTTATTGTCAGAGTTCTCTGATGGACATCCACAAACTGAGTCAGTGCTTTTATTTATTTCACAGACCTTTTATCCTAATTATTAAAAAGAATCAAACTGACACAAGAAACAAGAACAACAACAAGAAAATCCAGACTGGTGATTCAAAATAAAACCTCAAACCAAAACATAAATAATGAGGGAACGCTAAACAGCTGTGTGGAAAATCATGATTCACTGCTGCAGAGAGGACGAGAGCAACACGAACAGCTGATCGGTGCTGTTTCACAGCTGTGTGTGTGCCATGAGCTTCTGGATCTCAGGATCAGTTTTCCCGTCCTCGTACAGCCGGAGCGTCGCGTCGGGGAGCGCCGTTGTTTTGTTTCTACACCTGAAAGCTTTCCTCTCAGAAACACGTCACACCCACCCACAGTCCTGATCTATGACACAGTCAGAGCCCACTCTGCATCGTCAGCCTCCTCTTCATCAGCAGGACCCTCTGTCCAGGAAAACTCGTTCACCTGACACACACACACACACACACACACACACACACACACACACACACACACACACACCGTGTGAGGGTTTAATTAAAGGCATTAACCCCCCATACCCACCCTCCCACACACACAGTCAACAGGTGAGATTACCTGCAGGACTCCTTCAGTGTCATCAGCTAAAAACTGATCAGGGGTCTGTTTCACCTCCACCATCACTTTCCCGTTACCTGCGCACACACACACACACACACACACACACACACACACACACACACACACACACACACACACACACAGGTGAGCAGAGTCAGTGCTGCAGGTACGGCAGTATTTAGAGTATTTAGAGTACTGCAGTACCTAGAAGTATGAGCAGCACGGAGCTGAAGGCCTGAACCAGAGCCTTCTCTCTGACCAACCTCTGCAGCCTGCAGCACCTCTGCAGGAACACATCTGGACCTGAAACACACACACACACACACACACACACACACACACACACCTTAGACCAGAATAACCAGGCAGCAATGTTCAAAGTGTCGGGTTCTCCCTGCCCTCACCTGTGCAGGTGAAGCAGTCCTCCAGCACCGCAGCTCCTCTGCTCGTCTGTCCGTGATGAGGGAAGCGGAGCTGCAGCACGCAGCCGAACTTCAGCCTCCTCTGCCCGGCCCCTCCCCCCTCCTCCTCCTCGCCTTCTTCTTCGTTGGTGAGCTTCTTCAGCTGAAGCAGACAGACAGTGAGTCACCTGCGCTCTCACTTGCTCAACTGAATACATCGATGCAGTTAGGGCTGCTCGATTATGGCAAAAATGATAATCACGATTATTTTCACTGAAATTGAGATCTCGATTATTTGACGATATTTATTTAACCCTTTAAGACCTACTATAGAACCAAGTCCGCCAGAGCTTATATTATTTTTTTACATGTTGTAGTGCCATTTATGGGAGCATTTCAAGTTGCTATACAACTGTTATAACCCATATTTTAATAATATGTATGCATTAAGTCCATAGTAACTACATTAATTGCAAAAAAGTGCAATAAACTACAAAAAAAAATTTAAAATAGTTTTTGTTTGTTTTTTTACATATATTACTTGAAGAAATTTAAGAGGTTTATCCCTCAAAACTTTAAATACAAAAAAGTTGCAAAAAATAGTTTACAACAACAGGAAATTTATTTTGAGTGTCTTCATAGTTTTATTTTGGAGATACACCAATTTTTATATACTGCAGGAAAAACGAAAAAACAATCCTATGATGCAAATTTGCAAAGAAAACAGCATCAAAATAAACTATTTCCAGCAGTGCAATCTGAGTTCTAAGCATCCCAGAAACTATTCAGAAAAGTCAAACATGACCAGTATAGGCTTTTAAGGCATCGAATTTCCCAGAGGAACCCACCCGAGGGATTAATAAAGTTCTATCTTATCTTATCTTATCTTACAAGTAAAAAACTACATTTCCGCGAAAATGACGTCACTTCCGGTTTCGGCCAGGAAATGGCGGACATGTGATAGTTCGCGCTGACGTCTGTTTCACTGTGGGAAGTGTTACGAACAGCTGATCGAATCAGCACAGCGTGTTTCTGGAATATTATGTTTTTGTTCCTGCAAGCGCTTTTTATGCAATTTTTGCAAAGCTTTATGTGGAAGGAAACCGTGACCGAGGACAAGCTGATGGCACAAGATGTAAGTACAACTCCTCCGGTTTCATATGCAAAACAAATTATTGCGCTAGCTTACACGGTCCAGGTTCTACAGGGATTTAAAAATAGTTACACAAAACAGAGCGTGCTGCTCTGACCGGCTTTAAAGGGTTAACAATGACTTTAAAAAATAATATAAAATAGTGTGCAACACCACTGAAGTTTGTTTTTTTTACCTCTCTTTTCAACCAACGGCAGTCACTCTCCTCTTCAAATAACTTCTGCTTAGCTTTCCGAGCTTCCCTCGGGTCCTCTTAATCAGCGGTCTCCAACCTTTTTTGCGCCACGGACCGGTTTATGCCCGACAATATTTTTACGGACCGGCCTTTAAGGTGTCGCGGATAAACGAGGGAGGGGCTAATAATCGGCTCACTCATTTTTAATGATCGTTGAAAGCCCAGATCGTAATCGTGATTAAAATTCGATTAATTGAGCAGCCCTAGATGCAGTGCTTACTGTGATGATGTCAGAGGTCCAGCCGTTGAATCCCAGGACGTGATTGGCCAGTTCCAGACAGTGTGCATGGCTCAGAACTCTGCTGCTGCCAGACAGGAAGTGAGGCGTCTGCTTGGAGCTCAACTTCACCTAAAACCCACAAATACGGCCAGGTGAGCTCCAGGAAAACACACAAAGTTCATCAAAGAGGAAGAAAATGTCGTCACCTTCAGCGGCGAGTCGTCAAGCAGCGGGCGTCCGTCTGTGATGCGCTGAGCTGCAGCGGCGTGAGCCGCAGAGAAGAACTTGATGAGGGCGTAAAAACCAGGAGGGTGGAGCGGAGCGTTAGGGCTCACCTTCAACAGGTACACAGGACCGAAGGACGAGAAGACAGCATGCAGCTGGGCCTGACACACACACACACACACACAATATCAGGCAGCTGCTCAGATTGAGCACAGGCTGCAGGATGGTGTGTAACTGTGGTTACCGAGGATGCTGTGATGACACAGTGAAAGTTCTCAGGTTTTATATCCATGCAGTATCAGCTACTGCAACACTGAAGCCTTTTAAAAGAAGTATACTGCATGTGTACACAGTATTACTGCAGTAACCTTGATAATATGGTGTGTCAGCGCTGGTACTGATGGTAACTGACGCTCCATGTTCACAGAGCACTGGTGCCATCTAGTGGACATCTCAGGACACTGCATGGGACAGTTTGTACGAAATAAAGTGCAGTGACATCAACAGAGTGATTATTAAAGTGCTCTAAAAATAAAATAGTGCAATAGAAAACAGCGATCAAGTAAGGAGGAAGACATGTGACTGTGTAGACAGATGTGATTGGTTGGAGAGCAGCAGAGGGCGGGTCCTCAGCTGGTGTTCAGTGCTGACTCTGATGACTGTTTACATTGTTCTCATAAGAGGACAGGAGAGAGTCGAGGAGGTGAAGAGTGCAGCAGGCTTGTGAAGAAGACCCGAGCGTGAAGAAGAAGATGATCAGCAGCAGTGAAAAGCAGAGGCTCTGAGGCGGAGCAGGGAACGCTGTTAAACTCGCCTACGTACCGTCAGCATCCCGTCTCACAGACGAACGCTTCATCACACTCATCTGTTACTGTAGTCATGACTATTAAAAAGTTGCTGTTATCAAGTAAAACCCAAACATATTTCAGGGCGGGGCTAAGCCCCCAGGGTTTCAGGATCCTAGCAGCGCCCCTGTCCTGCATCTGTGTTTAGGTGGACAGTCTTCATCGGCCTTCATCATCATCATCATCATCATCATGACAAACAGGCCGCTGTTTCCTTTTGATAGATTTAGTATCAGAAGTATTTAGCGAGTAGCCAGGGTATCGCTGTTATCTTGATTCACTAATCCCAACATGGAGCTCACGTTATCACCTCGCTGTTAGCTCAGTTTAACCAGCACGATCACGTCAAAGGGGCGGGGCAGTCTATAAAGGGGCCTTTGGTGGGTCATGTGACTCTTCTTCCACAGAACTTGATTCTGAGAGTGCCACAAACCTCAGAGGTGCTATCAGACGGTGACTAGAAATCTGACAGGAAATGTTCTGAAGCAGCAGAAACTGGTTTCTGGCTTCACAGCTGCACAGTAAGGCTGTATCCATGGAAACGTGAAACTTCCTGTCCCACAGCCTGATGAAGGAGACGTGGGAATCAGAGCAGAGTGGATGGACGTGATTGGTCGAGCAGGCGTGTGCTCCGCGCTCTCTGTCACTCTGACCACCACCTGTTTGACTCTGTTTCAGGATCTGAGGTTAAATATGAACACATCAATCTGATCTGGGGTCAGCATGTCCAGATATACAAATATCAAAACAAATATGTAAGACTGCTTTCTTCCATTTGCGCAACATCTCTAAAATTAGAAATATCCTGTCTCAGAGTGACGCTGAAAAACTAGTTCATGCATTTATTACTTCCAGGCTGGACGACTGTAATTCATTATTATCAGGAAGTCCAAAAAACTCGCTGAAAAGCCTTCAGCTAATCCAAAATGCTGCAGCAAGAGTCCTGACAGGGACTAGAAAGAGAGCATATTTCTCCTGTTTTGGCTTCCCTTCATTGGCTTCCTGTTAAATCCAGAATTGAATTCAAAATCCTGCTCCTCACATACAAGGTCTTAAATAATCAGGCCCCATCTTATCTTAATGACCTTGTAGTACCATATCACCCTATTAGAGCGCTTCGCTCTCGCTCTGCAGGCCTACTTGTTGTTCCTAGAGTATTTAAAAGTAGAATGGGAGGCAGAGCCTTCAGTTTTCAGGCCCCTCTTCTGTGGAACCAGCTTCCAGTTTGGATTCAGGAGACAGACACTATCTCTACTTTCAAGATTAGGCTTAAAACTTTCCTTTTTGCTAAAGCATATAGTTAGGGCTGGACCAGGTGACCCTGAATCCTCCCTTAGTTATGCTGCAATAGATGTAGGCTGCCGGGGGATTCCCATGATGCATTGAGTTTTTCCTTTCCAGTCACCTTTCTCACTCACTATGTGTTAACAGACCTCTCTGCATTGAATCATATCTGTTATTAACCTCTGTCTCTCTTCCACAGCATGTCTTTATCCTGTCTTCCTTCTCTCACCCCAACCGGCCGCAGCAGATGGCCCCGCCCCTCCCTGAGCCTGGTTCTGCCGGAGGTTTCTTCCTGTTAAAAGGGAGTTTTTCCTTCCCACTGTCGCCAAAGTGCTTGCTCATAGGGGGTCATATGATTGTTGGGTTTTTCTCTGTATCTATGAAGCGCCTTGAGGCGACTTTTGTTGTGATTTGGCGCTATATAAATAAAATTGAATTGAAATTGAATTGAATATACATGCTTACAACACAACGATAATAATCCACCTGACTGTGATTACTGATGCTCAGCAGGGAAACAGAGATGTGACACACTGTTCGCACACAGCGCTCTGAGGGATGTTCAGGAATGGAGATCTGATTGGTCGGTGGGCAGTGACATCACTGAAATGAAATGCTGTGACCTGAATTCAGCACGCGCTTCCCACTAACGACTCCTGCCTCACTCACCTGCAGCTCTTATGTCACATCCACTCATTTTACACCAGCAGCTCAAGACAGACCGTCACCATTTAATACAAACTGACGTCACCGTGTGTGCACTCACGTGGATGTGCGCCTCGCCGTGGGTCGGCGGGATGTCCCACACCAGCACCGTCTTATTGCTCTCCACGGGAACCCGGAAGTCCACGACCTCCACCTCCATCCCGGCCGCACGTGTGCCGCTCCCCTGGACTGATAACGCGCTCAGCGGGGTCGCGACAGGAGCGCGCTTACGCTGAGAGGCGGAGCCTGCCACGGCAACCAATCAGGGGACAGAGCGACAATGTTCGACGAATCAGAGCGTTCTCCTACAGAACCAATCACTGAAGTCCACCCGCTGCCGGGCCTGACTCCTCTGAGGAATCTGAGGAAAGTTCTGGAAATCAGTTTGGCGTCATTTTAATGTTGTTCGTCACGAGTCTCACGGCTGTTATTTAACAATCCCGTCTCTGCTTTTCTATTTACGTCTGCTGTGTTGTCATAGTGATTATCGTGGAGAGATTGTTCAATGAAGCTTTTTTTGTCTGCTGAGACCGGAAGTAAGGAGTATCGGGATGAGCGCACGTGTTTGTCGCCACTCTGTTGTGTTAATAAAGTTTTCTTTCTTTCTTGCCTCATCAGTGAGCTCACCTGGTGTGACGTCACTGAGAGTTTCCTGCACACCCGAAAGCGAAAACGACGATGACGTCAGCTGGGTGTTAGCAGAAAACAAAACTGCAAACCAAAATAAAAGCATGTTGGTTTTCAGGTAAGGTTTAAATAAAGACTGCATGAAAAAACTCAAAAAGGAAAGCAGAAGGTTCACAACAGTAAGTGCAGAAACTCAAACATCGATTATAACATACACAGACATCTACAAATCTTTAGTTGGAAGTCCGAGCCGCAGCCTGTCAGCATTAACGGCGAGTGCGTGGAAAGGGTCTCCAGTCTCAAGTTTCTGGGTGTGCACATAGACACAGACCTCCAATGGCGCTCTAACACCTCTGCGGTTTTAAAGAAGGCCCAACAGCGTCTCCACTTTCTGAGAATCCTCAGAAAAGTGGACCTGAAGAAGGAGCTGCTGACCGTCTTCTACCGCTGCTCCATTGAAAGTGTGCTGACATATTGCATCGGTGTGTGGTTCTCCAGCTGCACCACAGCACACAGAAAGGCACTCCAGAGGGTCATTAATACGGCCCAAAAAATCATTGGACATCCTCTTCCCTCCCTGAAGGACCTGTACAGCACTCGCTGTCTCAAGGGGGCACGCAGCATCCTCCGGGACTGCACACACCCAGGACACCGGGTGTTTAAGCTGCTGCCGTCTGGCAGGAGGTTCAGGCTGCTGAGGTCCCGAACAAATAGACTCAAGGACAGCTTTTACAACAGGGCAACAGCCCTGATCAATGCAAATAGCTGACCTGACTGGCTACCTCCCTGGACTTTTTTGGGGGGAGGTAACAATGTTTAAAACAATAACAATAATAATATTTATGTTTATAACAAGGTGCAATAACAATTAATGTGTAATAATAACAGTGTGCAATACACATACACTTCTTCTTTTTTTATTACTAAGTTAATATACTGTGTTGTGTTGTTTGTGTTGCGTTGTGATGTGTCGTATCGTGTTGTGTTATATGTAGTGCCGACGTAGGACAGTTTTCCAATCTCATTGTACTACTGTACTATGTATGACTGTGCAATGACAATAAAGAGTAAAGAGTTAAAGAGTTTATTTATAGGAAACAGTGAACCGCACACACAAACAGCTTTTATTGTGAAATGCTGCTGCTTCCTGTCAGTGTGGAAAATGAAAGCGAGGAAATTCCACCCAAACGCTGTCATTCCTCTACCAATACACAGCTGATCGATCAATCAGTGATCGATCAGCCTGAGATCAATGAACTGATCACGTTAATAAGACAGAACACACACATCTGACCAATCACAGCTCACGAAGATGGACACTTCAAGACTTTCCAGGGTGCTTAAGAATATCCCAGGACATTTTAAAGTGAGGGTCCTCTAGAGGATTTCCAGGGTCCTTGAATATAAGAGCCTAAACACGCAGATTAAACACAAACTTGTATCCATGAATATAAAGCCTCTGATTTAGAAACGAATAAATAAATGAATAAATAAACGTTACAAATAATTGATGCATTCAGTTCCCTCGGGACATTTATAAATTACAGAGTGGGGACTTTTACCTGCAGACAGGTGTTAAAACCCGGCTCAGGTTCAGATCAAAGCAGCTGAAGTTTGTGTGACAACATTTATCCTGATTAAAGACACGAGACTCTGAAAGCCCGCCCTTTCATATGGGCTCAAATTGTGGTCATAAATATTTTGTACTTGTAAATCGAATTTGTGTGTGTGTAAAAAAGATTTGTGTGGGGATTTAGTCAAAAAATACGTGTGAAACTCTGCACTCAAGTTTCAAGTTACAAGTATGAATATTGACCCTGTCTTTCTTCCTTTCATCTCATTGGCCAATGTCATGTCAATCACAAATTTAACTATCCAATCAAAGAACAGGTGGGTTTGGCTATTGGAGGGGTGCTTTATGGAGCTTCAGGTCCTAGAAGGGAATAAATGCCCTTATACATGCCAGCTCAGCGTTTTCCTTCATCACCACAAAGGAAAACAGTCTGTGGTGGTCTCAGTTTGGTGATTTATGTGTCACAGGTTTACATGCTTAATACAGGGGCCTCTAGAGCCTTTTCAACAGCGCTGCGGACCTAGGGCGGGGGGCGGGGCAGTATTGTGGAAATGACAGTCTTCACTAGTGGGGATGGTTACAAAGCTTTCTTCATTATGAATTAGCATACATGTTTTTATTGAACATTTGAAGAACCAGCAAAAAAAACAGAAACTCTTGTAGAGGACATAAAGTCAGAGATAGAAAAGACAAGGAGCAGGTGCATCTAGTACAGGTAGAGCTGCTGCAAAAACCCACAGAGCCCAGCAGCCAGCGCAACAAATTCTGGATCCTTGGCTTTTAGTTAGCAGTTAGCATTAGCAGCACATGCTGCGTCCAATGTGAAAGGACCTTTATGCTGCGTACTGTGACTCACAGCCATGGTCCCAGGTCAGCCCTGACTTTGTGTTAAACTAATCCTAAAGTAATAATGGTATTTCTAACCACTGACATACCACAACTTTATCCTTTCAACAGCTGCTGAAAGTTAGGGGACCTAGCTGCTATCGGATATTTATAGAGAGGTCCTCCAGCTTCAAACTGTATGACCCTTCAAGGACCTGCAGTTCAAAAAAAGTGCCCCTCCGACAGCCAAACCCATCTGTTCTCTGATTGGATAGTTAAATTTGTGATTGACATGACATTGGCCAATCAGATGAAAGGAAGAAAAACAGAGTCAAAATTTATACTTGTTACTTGAAACTTGAGTGCAGAGTTTCACACGTATTTTTTGGCTAAGTCCACACACAAATCTTTTTTACACACACACAAATTCTTTTTACACATACAAAACTGATTTACAAGTACAAAATATTTATGACCACATTATGAGCCCATACTTTCACAGCTTCTGTCTGAAAACTGAAACACGGAATTTTTGTTATGTTTTCTGTTTCCTGTTTGTAAAATAAAAGCCTGGACTCTGCTGGCAGCATGGACTTGCACTCTCAGCACCGCACAGCATCTTCATCATCTTCATCATGGTCACCTGGACCGGTCTGCTCTTCATTCTCTGTGGCACCCTGACCTCTGCCCTCTGCTGTGATTGGCTCACACACTACAAAGCACCGATGGAAGAAGCCCGGGGCTTCCTCACTCGCATGGTGAGTACAGGTCCTTAAATTGGTCTTTAAAATATTCCAGGACATTAAAAACACTGCTTGGTTTTTTCAAACATGTTTCCAGGACTTTAATGATATTCCAGGACTGCATAAACATATTGTGTGAATACATAAAGAGATTCTGTATAAGAGGATTTTCAGGGTTTTTGAACTTAAGAACTTAAGTTAGAGACTCTCAGTGATTCTTCAAGATGTGACACGTTTACATACAATTCAATTTTATTAATACAGCTACAAATCACAACAAGAGGCACTTCAAGGCGCATTACATTGTAAGGTAGACCCTACAATAATACATACAGAGAAAAACCCAACAATCATATGACCCCCTATGAGCAAGCACTGTGGCGACAGTGGGAAGGAAAAACTCTCTTTTAACAGGAAGAAACCTCCGGCAGAACCAGGCTCAGGGAGGGGCGGGGCCATCTGCTGTGATTGGTTGGGGTGAGAGAAGGAAGACAGGATAAAGACATGCTGTGGAAGAGAGACAGAGGTTAATAACAGATATGATTCAATGCAGAGAGGTCTGTTAACACATAGTGAGTGAGAAAGGTGACTGGAAAGGAAAAACTCAATGCATCATGGGAATCCCCCGGCAGCCTACGTCTATTGCAGCATCACTAAGGGAGGATTCAGGGTCACCTGGTCCAGCCCTAACTATATGCTTTAGCAAAAAGGAAAGTTTGAAGCCTAATCTTGAAAGTAGAGATAGTGTCTGTCTCCTGAATCCAAACTGGAAGCTGGTTCCACAGAAGAGGGGCCTGAAAACTGAAGGCTCTGAGATAAGATGGGGCCTGATTATTTAAGACCTTGTATGTGAGAATTCTGGATTTAACAGGAAGCCAAAACAGGAGAAATCTGCTCTCTCTTTCTAGTCCCTGTCAGGACTCTTGCTGCAGCATTTTGGATTAGCTGAAGGCTTTTCAGGGAGTTTTTAGGACTTCCTGATAATAATGAATTACAGTCGTCCAGCCTGGAAGTAATAAATGCATGAACTAGTTTTTCTGCGTCACTCTGAGACAGGATATTTCTAACTTTAGAGATGTTGTGTTTCTGTCCTGTGATGGGCTCTGAAACCTGACTGAAATAAGACCTTCGTCTGCAGATGTGATGAATATTCAACACAAAGTTTACTGACAGCTAAAACGATGCATTCAGAGCCTGTAGGAGATTTGTAAACAGCACAGGTCACATGTTTAGTGTGTAGACTGAATGTGGGGACGTCAACAACACGTCACGATTGGCAACAGCTCAGAGCGATGTGGTGAAATGAAGCGCTGTCTCTCTGTTTCAGGGCGATCAGCTGACTGAACAGCACTCTTCAGTTCATCCGGTTCGATTCCCAAAACATCTCTACAAGCAAATAAAAAACTCTGAGGTAGGTCACATGACTACATCGATGACATCACATCTGTTTGTCAATCAGACGCCTGCAGCTCACCTCTCTCTCTCTCTCTCTCTCCAGGTGGACTCAAAGCTGGTTTTCATCAGAGACAGTCTGCAGCTTATTTTCTGTCTGTATCGCCATGGCAACCTGTCAGCCGCTCCCTGGGGCGCCGACAAGACGGGGGGCTTCCTGACGGTCATCCACAGACAGATCATGGAACTGAGTGCATGTGTGAGTGGACACGCCCACTTCACTGCTTTCAGCCTACTCACAGGAGCAAACATGCACCCACACCCACTCTCCTTCACCTCCTCCCAGAGCCTCCTCTTCATCAGTGCTTCACCTCCTTTCACCTCCTCCCACACCAACACTTCACCTCCTTTCCGAGCCTCAGTCTGAACTGTTCTTTGTCTCCAGGTTTCGACCAACAGTCCAGCCAACAGCAGACTGAGGAGCTACTACAGGACTCTGGCCAACAGTACTCTGTCCTGCTCTGTAAGTACAAGTACTGTAGTACTCATTGTATTATTGTGTGTAGTGACAGTGGTAATAAGTGTAGTACTGTGTGTACAGGCCTGCAGTACTGCGTCATGGCAGCTGCTCAGGAAGGAAACCAAACTGCGCCTGGAACAGCTGGAGCTGCTCGTGACCTCCATCAGAGTTCCTGCTGCTGCCAGCAGGAGGCGCTCTGCAGCAACGCAACAGCAACGCAACACTGACACAATATCTGAAGACTGTTTCTGATGTTCCCCTCTCTATTTATTTATTTATTCAGAGTATTTATGTATTTATTTATTTATTTATGTAAACAAAGATCTTTTTTAAATTAAATGCAGTGAAAACTGGAGAATCTGCTGTGTGGCGTTTACTGACCTTCAGAAAATCACATGACGCTGATGATAATAAATATGGGATCAGAGGGCAGCTCCTGGACAAATCAATACACTGTCAATAGATATCAATAGCAAATAATATTCATCTATAATCCAGATAATCCTCTGCCCCTCCCTGATCCAGGGCCAGGGAGGGGCAGATCTGGTCCCTCAACAGAGGACGTGCTCCATCTTCAGGGATCACGCTCCATAGCCCTCCACGAGGAGGTGTATGGCAGTGCTGTTAGCAGAGCAGCTCTGTATCCTCTCACAGAGAGGATGGGATCCTTCCCAGACGCCTTAACGCCCACTCACACCCTGTCATGTGACTTACCTCAGTAAGTCACATGACAGGATGGGACTAGGTTTCACAACATTGGCTGATAGTGACACCTGTTTTCACACCTTGGCTCATGTGATTAGGCGGAGGATCAACAGTGGGTCAGCGACCCCTTTAGAAAAACTCTCACAGGGCTTAAAACCTTGGACTCTGCACTAGTTGCTCTGAAAACTGAAGAAGCTTCTCGGACCAAACGTCTTTAAGAAACTTAAAGAAGTCCCGACGCTTTTCTTCCCAAGCTCCTTAGACTGCTTTGTGATTGGTTATCGTAAGAAAACAGCTCAGACATTTAGGGCTCACTCAGCCTTTATTATCTCATCCACATGTTCACAGCTGCACAGCTCTGTGGTTTCATCTCACTGGACCACAGTAACGCAGTCGCCATGACGATTTCTGAGTGACATCATCAAAAGTAAAAATGAAGTTTGTGTCAAACATAAAGAGAAGGAAAAAAAGTTTAACATCGGGTTCAGACAACATCACAGACACACTACTGACCAATCACAGCTCACCATTTTTTGGATGTCATCAGGAAGGAGGGGCAGGGAAAGAAATCCAAATTTCAAATACATGTTGAGATTTATTCTGTGTTTGTGGATATAAAATGAGGAGAGAATCGAACTGACTGACTGATTAATTGATTGATCAATCAGCTGCAGGTCTCCTGCAGTGTGAACCCAGTGTTACTGGGTTAAGTGGGATTAATGGTGCACACTGCAGGTGCGGCTGTGGGCCTCAGTTGTTGCAGATGGCGACCTTGAGGATGGGCTGGTAGGTGTCGGACATGGTGGCCCTGACAGTGATGTAGGCCCCCCTGTAGGTCAGACTCGGCCCCTTGGCTTTGCCCCTGACAAACTTTTGCTCCGACTTGTTGTACATCTCGTCGTAAAGGTGCTGGTCGCAGGCTTTGTCCATGTCGAAGACTCCCACCGCGTACCAGTTGGAGTAGAAGTTGAAGTCGTACGGCACCGAGAACATCACTGCAACCCTGCCATTGAACTGCAGGGTGGACACGTGCTGGAGGTCGTAGGTGAAGACGGTCACAGAGCCACACGCCGTGTGAGGCTTCTTGATGAAGAGGGCGTTGCCGTTCTCGTAGGGGCTGAGCGTGGGAGGCAGGGGCGAGCTGCAGGAGCCGCTCACAATGTGCATGCTGGAGAAACAGGAAGACATCACTGCCGTTACACACACCTCACACCTGCAACACACCTGAACAACCGGCAGAGACCTGCACCCACAAGCACCGTCACGCTCAGAGACCATCCATCAGTGGCCAACTTAACCTTATCAGGGTTGCGGAGGGGCGGGAGCCTATCTGAGCTATCATAGGGCGAGAGGTGGGGCACACCTGGACAGGTCGCCAGTCTGCCACAGCTCTAACACACTCACATTCACACCTGTGGATGATTTAGAGTTACCAGACTTTTCAGGCCGAGGTCTGAATCCTGTACACAACATCAAACATGGTGACGGATTAATTAAAGAAACTTTATCAGGAGTTTACTGTTAACGAGCTTGAGTGGAGATCTGTCGGATGAACAACAGCATCCAGCTTCATCAGCTGGTTTGCAGTGTGGAGGACCAGGCGGTCATCCACTTTAGATTGGAGATGGGTTTAAGACAGAAGGAAGTTAGGAAGGAAGTTAGGAAGTAAGGCAGGCTGTACAGGCTGCAGTGATCCGTCCGTTGTGGTGAGGACAGAGCTGAGCAAGAAGCCTGTGATTTGTGGCTTGTTCTGCGTTCCGGTCCTCGCTGATGATCATGACCTGGAGGTAGTGATCGAACGGAGCCTCAAAGAGTCTCCTCCACAGACTAGGGCATGCTGGACAGATTGCATCCCTCTGCTGGTTTGGGAAAGAGTATGGAACTGTTTTCTATATTTTAATTAACCATTCTCAGACATTATTTAACGTATCTGACCCAAAATGGGAAATGGGTGGTGGAGCGGTGGGGAGAAGGGGTGGTGCAGGAAAAGCTAAAAGCCAAAACAAAAGGAAAAAAAAATCAATTCAGAAAACAGAAGCGTTTCTGGGAACACAATAACTTAACGGACCAGATGCGGAAGTGTGTTGGTGAATACTAGCTGTGTCCCAAAACGTCGGCTGCATCCTTCGGAGGACCCGGCCTTCGCGGTCTACGTGGGCCGGGTCCTTCAAAGACCGAGAAGGCCGGAAGTGCGAGGCTGTGAAATGTGACGGTCGAGCCTTCAGATCTGAGTCACCGCTGTCTCGGTGGAGTTTAATAAACTCGGCCGTCTGCTCCTTGCTATCTTTTTTTTTTTTTTTTTTTTTTTGTGTCCCGTTTGGATCTTTAGCCATCAGAATTGTTGTCTTAAGGCCAAGAAAGATGCCAAGCGGATTTATTTTACCAAGTGGATCATCATGGCCTTGCCATATTGGTCCATTTGATTGACCTTTATTATAATTATGAATTTATTTTATTTTCAGTTGCTACAAACGGGACAGACATGACTGGGGGATAGGACAGGGAGAAAGAATGAAAGAAAGAGAGGGAGAGAAAGAAAACCAAAGGGGAGAAGAGACGGTGAGAAGGGGGGGAAGAAAGAAAAAAACAAAAAAAACAAACAAAACACCTGGGTCACCTGTATGGAGAAAAAAAACAGAAGAGAAAGCAAACAACAAAGAGCAACATAATAAAAAAAACGGCACCATCACAATAAACTAGCTAGCAGTAGATATCAGTAGATACTAAATAATAAACGATATTGTGCAGCACGCAAGATAGACAGCGCACAATGTGCTTTGAGGCAGCAGCCAAGAAAGCTGTAGTCCGCGTCTGTGAATACCCGTGTGTACACCTGTGTGCATACCTGTGTGGATCAGCATGCTTGCATTCCAAAGGTTTCTCCATGTAACGATCTGCTAGGGAGTGTGGGGAGCCACAGCCCCGTCCTCCAGGGCATGAAGCAGGTATGGAGGAGATCAAAACTCCAGACATCCAGAGGCCCCCAGAACACAAGAGACCAAGGAAGACCAACAGAGGGGCAGCCGCGCCACTGTCCCAGAAAGAGCTGAGGAGAGTCCCAGATGAGGGCTCACTCAGCAGCCGCGGAGCAGAAGCCAGGGGGAGTTGCAGTGACGCGCCCGTGAGCTCCGCCGGCAGCCAGCTGTGCCTGAGTGACCGAGCCCCAGGCCGAGAGGCCGGGGGCACCCCACCTCTGAAGTGGCCCGAGCGAGCCCCAGGCTCCAGGCCCCGATAAGCGGCCGCCAAGGAGTGAGCCGGTGTGTACCCGGACGCCCATCCCCAGACACAAAGAACCACCAACGCACCGACACCTGAGGGAGTCCGCCACTGGCAGGGGAAGTGGTGGTGGGTGGAGATAGGCCTCCAAACCTTGGAGGGCCTGAGATGTCCCCAGAGAGGTGGCGTCTGACACCCAACCTGACATATAGACACAGACATACAGGCACACACAGATACAAACATCCATTCCCACCCTCATGCTCTCATCGGCACTTACTCCACACTCAACCAACATGGAGACAGACATAAAGAGACGCTGTACACACGATCACACTCCCCAAGCGTGCTCTACGAACCGGGTCTAGGTACCCTCGCCCCTGGAGGGGGGAACTGCACCCAGACCCAGGTGGTGTTACCCTTTTCCCTGCGGTGGGGAGAGGCAGACCGCCCCGACTCCGCAGCAGCAGGGAGGCCCCACACTCCAGACCGCAGTCGGACGGCCAACTCCTCCTCCTAGCCCCCCCGCTCCAGCAGGCCGCAGAGAACGGGGGTGAGAGAAGACTCCAAACCTCCCTCCACCCGCTCATTGTAGTGTTGATGCATGTGTGTTCTAAGGTGCATTTAAAACCCAGGAGGGCATGGAGCTACCTGCCAGAGAGCAGCAGGTAAGCGCATGGTCCCTCCTGCTAGCCCTCAATGTCTACGTGTATTTAAAATTGAGAGGTGGGCAACGACGCCAGGGGTGAGGTGTACACCCTGCTCCTTGCTATCTAAAATATAACAGGACACTGGAGTAAACTCTCAACCGTCTCACACTTCTGTTTAATCAGTTTTCTGTTTAACGTTTATTCAGCTGTGTGGAAACCCCGGAGGAACCCACCCGATGGATTAATAAAGTTTTATTTAATCTAATAATCTAATAACTTTGATCTCAGCCAAACCGATTTACTCCGGAACAAATAAAACACAGAAAAAAGGCAAACAATTACATTTTTAAGTTATCCGAGTGACTTATATCATGTTTAACCTGAGTAGCGAAAGAGCGGGGGTCTGAAAACGATGAAGCCGGGAGTCCGCTGCTCTCGCCGGCTGGAGTGACCATTGAACCCCCCGGCTCGCTATCGAGCGGGTGGGTAACAGACGTCTCCGAAAACGTCGGCACACTTTTGCAAATATGCGATGTCTTGATAAACCGAGCAGATATTTGTAATTTACACAGCTGCTTTCTCGCCTTAAAATATGTTAAAAGTTTATTTTGTGGCCCAGAAAGATTAATAAGAGTAATTTTAAAACTTAGCAGCAGCCGCCATTGTTGGCAGCTGAAATTTGGCTGGCCCCGCGCTATGAATTCTGGGCATGAAGGACACACCCGACCCATCCTTCAAATTCGGGGAAATGAAGGACGCATTTGTCGGCCGCATTTGAAGGAGTCGACGAACTGGGACAGCCTTCGTCGTCTGGCTGTGACGTAATTGGCCTTCAAATGCGGCCTCCGGAGGATGCAGCCGACGTTTTGGGACACAGCTAATTTAAAAACTAATTGGGGGAAGACAAGCAAGTGCTGGGCTTTGTTCTCATGTATCTATTGTGACATATTTATTCTCACTTATTTAAGTAGCAATGCAAATTTTGAAGAATGTGGAAAAAGTTACTTTTGGTCAAATGTCGGCAAAGTGACGTGACATTAGCCTCAGGTTCCACTTACTTAGAAGACTGACTTTAACCCTGCAGACAGATCACGATTTTATGGATAATACATCCACAAACAGAACCAGCAAACAGGACAGTAGGACCATGCCACTGTGTGCCACTTTTACAGTCAAATATCTGGATGGAGTAACGTTCATTCAGTTATTTTGCTGCTGAAGCTGGTTGTGTTGGTGGTGTCGAGTCAAACCGACGTTTGTTTTAAGGAGAAACAAGCAGACAGTTCACTCGTTAAGTTAAAAGGATGGTAGTTCATTCTCAGGAGCCAGAGATTTGGGCAGTGCACCAACTTAACCATGTCGTGGGTGAATTTAGCGCTCATCTTATATAGTACCACAGATAACGATACAAGAGCCATAAAGTAAGCTTTCAGACAAATGTAGCTGTGCCAGTACATGAAAAGAACCATATTTGTGTCTTTCATAGACAATGCATCCTTATATATGGTGTAGGAGATATTTTTCTTTGAGATGAAGAAGTATAAAGTGATATGAAATAGAAATAATGGCACCTTGGTTGGATTGGTTTGGTCTAAAGGAAGTCTGAGGTTTGGTGAAGCAGGAAGGAACGTAGCTCAACAGAAAGATGGCAGCTTCCTGTCAGAGATCTGATCTGACTCGTGTCACATCCTGTTTGACTCTGCTCTCACTCCCAGTTTACACAGTTTGATTTATACAGCGCAAATCACAACAACAGTCGCCTCAAGGTGCTTTATATTGTACAGTAGATACAGAGAAAAACCCAACAATCATATGACCCCCTATGAGCAGCACTTTGGTGACAGTGGGAAGGAAAAACTCCCTTTTAACAGGAAGTTTTCCTTCCTACTGTCCTTCCTTGACCCCTCATGTCCCAGCATGAGTCTGAAAGGCTCGTTCATGGGGTCGAGGGATCTCGTCAAACTTCACAATGCTTTAAAATCCTTGCAGCACACTCACGTGTGATTGATTAACTGTAATTTAATCAATCAACAACTGTGCTTTTACTTTTTCTGCTTTTTTGAACGTTCATGAAAGAAAACAACAATAATTACATATATCTGGATTTAACCTCACAGAAACATCCAAGTGATTTTTCAATAACTGTCATGCGGCTGACGCGGGGACAGCTCTCTGTGGACGTGGAGTTGCAGGACTCACCGTGGGTTGCACAGGGTGAACGTCGTGGTCTTGTTCTGGATCTCGATGCTGCACTGACGGTGAGTTGGGAGACCCATGATGAACCTGTGCAGAGGAGCAGAAAACAGAGAGTCAGAGGAAGTCCTTTCAGTTTACTCCCTGTCCTGGATCCTGGACTCTGGGTTGTTGGTGAGCTAGCATCATCATGCAGGGGACGGTTCCAGAGACGCAGTCCAGCCCTGTCCTCAGCTTCAGATTGGCTCAGTCAGCATCACGTGATCGGGTCACGCCTGAGCTGTTATTATGTTTCTCACTTTGTTATTTCCTGTTCGCTACCACACACACACTTCCTGAGCTCTGAGCTGCTGCTCACATGATGGAAATATTTAAATGTTTATTACACCCGCAGGTCCTCTCAGCCTCATCGCCGCCTCCTCTTTTTCCTGCCTTACTGAGGGGAGGACGGGCAGGTAACGTGAGCCTGTGTCTAGCTAACCATGAAGACGAGTGATCGTGTGACTACAAGAAAAGCTGATATCTGGGAGTCACAGAGGTGCCATGAGCCTGAGGCGTCACAATGAAATCAGCATCAGAGCCCTCAAGCCAAGAAGAGGGCAGGACACCAATGACTCACATGTGACCTGACAGTAAATCCAGTACAGGGTTACCTCAGTGACCACAGCCTGGGCTGAGGGCTGTCCATTGTGTGTACAGGTGCGTCTGCAGAGCAGGAGTCCCGGGATAACAACAGAGACTCGGGACTTTAAAAGCACCAAAGTAAGGATGGCGTCCACGTTCCTGCAGGAGCGACGTGCAGCTCCACACACACTGACGCAGGAATTTAACCCGATGCAAACAACTTTCCAGCCTGAGCGTCACACACATGTCAAACACGTCTCAGTGATATCAGGTCATTTTCAGCAACAGACGACTTTCCCGTAACTTTGATGTTTATTGACCCGGGTGAAAACAGCGACATTAAAAATCAGTTTTGAAGAGACCGAGAGGGCAAACACAACAACAGCTCTGCAAACTCATTATAATGCATGTTCAATAACACGCACTCATAGAGACGTTATTTCATCTCCTTCATCAGTCAGAACGAACACAGACGAACACGCAGTGCACTCCACACACACACACACACACACACACACACACACACACACGTGTATCTTTGTGTCTGCTTTGATGGTTGGGGTGAACAGCTGGGGAAAGCACAATGCCAATTACCTGTGCTCACAAAGATATGTAAACATGATACACACACACACACACACACACTCTGTCCTCTTACCTGCTGCCTTCGAGTGCCTCACACAAATCCTCTTCTGTCTGTTTTGCTCCTGTATGACACGACCACCCCTCCCTGTCACTTCCTGTTCCACTTCCTCTTTCACTGTGATGTTTTCACTGACTGACCGCCGTCTCTCAGCCTGGCAGCAGGTTTGAAACCGCTCTGACACGAGCTGGCGGACGGTCAGAGCCACTGTGGGTCATAGGAGGCGTGTTCTTGGTCCGAGTCAATGGTGCCCCCGACGCCATCATAGTCACCCGACTTTCCACCAGCACAACCACTTTAATACTGAAGCTCTGATGAGTCTCAGTCAGAAGACAACATCTGTATGCAGCTGTGTGACAAGCAGAAACCAGCACTGGTAATCTGATGTTTGACCATTCACTACAGGAGACTTCACAAAGTGCATTCTGGGTAAATTGTGAGTCTGATTTCTTCACTTATGACTTTAAAGCCATTTCACTCGAAATCTGAAGGAGTTCAACATGATGACATGACTGAGGCATTGTGTAACAGTGTGCTGGTGGGAGGAGCCGCCGCCCAGAGCCTGATCACAGCTGGAAACAATCAGAGTCCTCACAGAGCTGTTAACCCCTCACTGACCAATCAGAGTCCTCACAGAGCTGTTTGTTTTGTTTCATCAGTGCTTTTCTAATCTGAATACAGGAGTTTGTATCGCTCTGCATCACAGTTTGTTTATCCTAAAAAGAGGTTTAAAACCCGAGTGTCAGATATGACCGCGTTATTGCTACAGCCGAACACACATCCACGGATCTGCTTCACCGAACCCCCGACAGCAGCCAGGACTACACCACCATACACTTTCATGCACTGTCATACACTTTAACCTCACTGTTTCCAGTAAAATCAAAACCAGTTTGGACTCTGATCAATGCTGAAGCGTTGAAGGAGAAGCTTCACTTACTGGTTGCTGCTGCAGGTCTTTGCTGAAGTCTCTGAGCTGCTGCTGCTGCTGCTCTAATGGTCAGGCGTGGCTTCCTGAGGAAATCAGAGCCGACAGAGAAACGTCTCCAATGGAGAGAAAATAGAAAAAATGACATTCACTGATCTAATCTGAAGAGTGTAACCTGAAAACCTCAAACGTGCCAAAGTGAAACTCTAAAAATACGCTAAAGACGCTTCTGAACAAACAACCAGACTCAAAGAAACTCTGACACGTTTCCTGAACACAATCGAAAACTAGAGGATTGTTCTGGCTTATTCAGCATGATGATGAGTTTAACTCAGGACAGCTTGAACCTGTGCGAGCTCGCGTGTGGTGTAAACTCACTCAGATCAGAAACGTCCTCAGCTCGGGGTAAAGCTTTCTTTAGCACACAGACCTGAGCCCGAGCTGCACTCCTCGATGCGTCCTATACACCGCACATGTACCCAGATATCTGACCCCTCCCACCACCTCGAGTTAGACTCCTTCAGTCTGCAGGGTTTTTTAATGTGCTGGAATTCTCTACACATGTTGTTTTCGTGACTTTCCAGCTTCCTCCCATCAGCGCTGCCAGTATCCAACACACACACACACACTCTGTGAGTGTGTATTCATGTGTTTGTGGGGACCAAGGCACTTTTGAGACTCAAAATGTGGTTTTAGTGTTAACGTTACAATCGGTTATTGGTGTAGGTGCAGGGTAAAGGTCAGGGAAAGCATTATGTCAACAACATGTCCTCACAAGATAGGAATACCGACGACGCGTGTGTGTGTTTCTCCCAGTATCCTGTAGAGGTCTGATCTTCACATTCCCACTATGATGGTTGAGATAACAGAGGAAACATCTGTGCCTGAGCTACTGTGTGAGGTTGTTTTCCCAGAATTAGGGTCAGGGTGGAGCTTACATGAAGTCTGTGGGTGGGGTTTCTTTTTTACAGCTGAACTTGTGCAGACAGCATGGAGCTGAGTTTGCTCCAGAACTCACCTGTCTGATGAGGTCATCTCTCAGGTACTCCTGACTCTGTTTGTGGCTTAAAGAAGATTTGATGAGCAGCAGATTGTAAAACAGAGATTCACCGTTTTTTAAAGGGCTGTAAAATGCTTTCTATTCTATTCTATTCTTTTTTTTGCAACAATATGTTTATTGAGTTTTTAGAACACACAAAATACAAGTCAAATACATCATATAGAGAAATATGAAAAAATATTCATCAAGGAAAAAGCAAAAAAAAAAAAAAAACCCGGATGGACTATAATGTAAACAGAACTGGTCCTAGCACTGAACCCTGTGGAACTCCATAATTAACCTCAGTGTGTGAAGAGGACTCTCCATTTACATGCACAAACTGGAGTCTATTACATAGATATGATACAAACCACTGCAGTGCAGTACCTGTAATACCTACAGCATGTTCTAATCGCTCTAATAGGATATTATGGTCGACAGTATCGAACGCTGCACTGAGGTCTAGCAGGACAAGCACAGAGATGAGTCCACTGCCAGAGGCCATAAGAAGATCATTTGTAACCTTCACTAAAGCTGTTTCTGTGCTGTGATGAGCTCTGAAACCTGACTACAGACCACTAAATGCTCCAGCGTCTCCCTTTCTGAACAAAAAGGACAACCCTCCCCAGTGCTTGGGTCCAGGTGGGCTCTGTGTCTGTTCGTGGCTATTGCTCCATGTATAATCCTCCACTGGAGGTCAGCCATCCGTTTTTCAACAGGAGGCTTATACAGGACCCTCCACCTGCCTTCAGGGGTAGAATCCGAAGCAAAAAACTCCATTTTGACTCCCTGATTCCAACCAGAGAGCGGAAATTCAGCACCTTAACACAGCAGAAATAAAGCTGCTTCTTGCCACAGGAGCTGAAACTATCCAGCACTGGTGTCCCCAGGGAGAGCAGCATGCCACTCCCTTCAGGCTGCTCCTCAAAGGCAGGACTGACCGTCAATGAAGGGAAAACATATTCGCTGTCATCAACCCATTGATCAGCTAGTCTCGCAGTGATGGCGACAGAGATTGCCAAACTTCCTCCATAATTCTCTCCAGCACTCTGTAGGACTTAATGCCTGTGACACCACCAAGTGCACCCATAGACATCCTTGTAAGATGACCCAGTTTGACAACGCCAGCCTCCACAAACTTGGTCCTTATTGTAGCAGAAGAAAACACAGTGCTGGGAAAAAAGTCACTAAAAAACAGCGGCTCCTCGAAAGGCCACATCCCAGGTCTGGGGTCAGGAGTACGTGCGACCTTCAGCGTCCACCAGGCGTTCACCACCGAGCTGTAAAATGGCACAAGTCCAGACAGATCCACTTGATCCAACTTCAGAAGAAAGAGGTGTTTATCCAATCCAAGCCGGCCCGCTCTCCTAAGCAGCACCTGAACAGAAGTCATCCAGCTGTGACCACAGCCATACAGCAGCCTCTGTGCCGTCTGCAGTCTAAAGGTTGCTGTTCTGGACAAAACATCTATTAGGCCTTGTCCCCCCTCCGCCACAGGAAGATACAGGCCCGCCGCACGAAGCCAATGCTGTCCCGACCAGACAAACTTCACCAGAAGCCGCTGCACCTCTTCCAGAAGACCGGGTGGTGGCACTAAAACAAGTAACCTGTGCCATAAAGATGAGGCAACTAGATTGTTAGCTACTAGAACTCTACCCCTGTAGGACAGGTAGGGGAGCAACCGGTTCCATTTAGACAGCTTAGCCTCCACCTTGTCCTGCACTCCCTCCCAGTTCTGTTTCACAAAGTCATCACTCCCCAAGTAAACCCCAAGAGTTTTAATGCCCCTTCGACCCCAGCGAAGGTTCCCAGGAAGCTTGGGAATACTCAACAAGTTCCACTGCCCCACCAAGCAGGCCTCACTCTTATCCCAATTAACCCTAGCTGAGGAAGCATTTCCATACAAAACCAGACATTCCTGCAATCCCTGCACATCCCTTTGATCCGTAATAAAAACATTAACATCATCAGCATATGCCAACACAACGACAGGAGGGCTCTGAACCATATCTGGCAAAGAGAAACCCTTCAACTTGCTTTTCAGTCTACAGAGAAAAGGCTCAATAGCAATGCTATAAAGCTGTCCAGAGATAGGGCAACCTTGTCTAATCCCTCTCCGAACCGGCACAGGACAACTCAACCCTCCCACCTTCACAACACAGCAAGCATCGCTATACAACAGCTTCACCCAAGTCAGAAACCCCCGCCCAACACCAAAGGTCTTCAAGGTATAAAAAAGAAAATCATGGTCCACACGGTCAAAAGCCTTCTCCTGATCAATAGAAACGATACTGTCATGGTCCTGGGTCGTGCGACCCAGTGTTTTGTGTTTAGTCTATTTTGATGTTTATTGTTTGTTTAGGTTCATTACGTTATTCCAGCTCATTTGTAATTATATTACCCTCGTATTACGCCTCCCTTGCCCTTCATGTGTTTATGTCTGTGTGTCTTGTGTTGTCAAGTTCATGCTGTCGCTTCTGTCATCTTCCGCTGTACTCCGTCTCCCTGGTTCGTGCGTCTACCTGTCATGAGTCATGTCTGCGTGGTTATGTTTAGTTCATGTCATGTCTAATCTCCATGTTTCCTGTTTTACTTTGAAAGTCTGTATTCAATGTCAGTGTATTTAGTTTCACCTCTCCTGTTCTGTCGTTAGGTTCATGTGTGTCAGCTGTGCTCCCATGTGTGGCCACTTCCCCTGATCATCCCTCATGTGTATTTAGTCTCTGTGTTTCATGTAGTCTGTGTCGCGTCGTCTGTGTTATCTCCCCTACCCCCTTGTCATAGTTTCCCAGCCATAATAAGTCACAGTTTGTATTTTGTTTAGTCATAGTCTATATCTCAGAGTCATGGTTTCCCAGTCTATGTTCAGGTTTTCCCTCAGTTGCTTTGTTGTTTTTTCCATAAGTTTTCGGCCCTAAATAAAGGCTCGCCTTTTGTTAAGTCCGGTTTTGTGTCCTCACCTCTGTTTGCTCTTGGGTCCTCTACTCACTCCACACGGTCTGCCCCGGCAGTCCGTGACAGATACCAACTTTAGCATTGTACACTTCACAAATATCAAACACATCTCTCATTAAAAATAAGTTATCAATCACAGACCTATCCGGAATACAGTAAGATTGATCCACACCAATCAGCAGGTCAATGACCATTTTCAGTCTGTTCGATAAAACCTTGGAAAGAATCTTATAGTCTGCACATAAAAGGGCCACTGGTCTCCAGTTTTTAAGAAGGGCTAAATCTCCCTTCTTTGGTATGAGAGAGATAACTGCACGCCTTCAGGACGCTGGAAGTATCCCTTCTATAAAACATTCCTTAAACACGTCCAGCAGGTCCCGACCCAGAAGACTCCAGAAGTGCTTAAAAAAGTCTGATGGTAAACCATCTATTTCTGGAGCTTTGCCTGAAGCCATGTGAGACACCGCCGCAGACAGCTCATCCAAGGTTATATCCCCGTTTAAGACGTCCCGATCCCCTGGGCTCAGCAGATGAAGCCCCTGCAGAAGGTCCGAAGCAGAGTCCACATCACAGCTATCCGCACTAAACAAGTCTGTGTAAAAGGCCACTGCATGCCTTCTCATTTCAGCCGGATCCGTGGTCACTTTTCCATCCGAAAGCTGAAGACACACCATTTGCTTTCTGTGAACCACAGACTTCCCCAAATTAAAGAAAAATGTGGTTGGAGCGTCCATGTCCTGGAGCCTGGTGAAACGTGCTCAAACCAAAGCTCCTTTAGCCCTCTCATGTAAAAAATGGTTAAGCTCTTGCCTTTTAGAATGAAGACAGTCACTATCCTGCTGACCTAACTGTGAACCAGAGACAGTCTCCACATGTGTTATCTCTTTTTCAAGGTCCTGCACAGTTCTCATGATATTGGCTGTCAAAAGAAAACTATATTGCTGACAAAACACACGAATTTGGGCCTTTCCTACCTCCCACCATTGAGTAAGGGAAACAAATCACCCTTCCTTGATCTCCAGTAATCCCCAAAAAAACTAAAATTGTCACAGAATATCCGATCATGCAATAATTTTATATTATATATATTTATATTATATTAATTATATCCAGCCTCCACCCTCTCTTTTGGCTTGGTCGTAGTCACGCAATCACTCACCTCACTCCACACCAAAGCCGTAGCATCCGCGGGAGAAACGTCGACCTCACCTCGCACCGAGGGCGCAGCGTCCTCTTTAGATAGGGCAGTTTCACCACACGCTGGAGGCACAGCTCCAGCCGGGTCAACGGCGGCCTCGCCCTGCACTATAGACACAGCCTCAGCTGGGGCAACAGCGGTCTCATCCCGCTCCACAGGCGCAGCCACGTTCAGCGCCTGCTGCCCGCTAACCCCCTCCCCACTATCATCCACAGCAGGTCCCGCTGCAAGCTGTCTGTGAGGACACATTATTTTCTTATGACCCACATCTCCACACTCAAAACATTTCATGTTCCCAGAACTAGCATACACCGTGTAGAGCCCTTCTTCATGTCTGACACGGAAGGAGACATCCAGTGTCTGTGTGGGGGAGTCTAAAAACGTGAACACTTGCCTCTGATGGGACTGAACATGCTTTAACTTGGCGTCCTTACAGCCCAGACTCACAGTCCGGAAGCCACTGGCAAATCTCCCAAAGCGCTTCAGTTCCTGCTCTAAAGCCGCAGTGGGAATAAACGGAGGCACCCCCAACACAGTGATCCGAGTGGAGGGCACTGCGAGGGGTGAAACCTGTATAAATTCATCGTTCAAATACAGGCCACTCTCTATAAGCTGATTGACAAACCCCTGCTCCTTCAAGAATATGACAACCGCTTTATTCATACGTGAAGCATACGAAATGTTTCCATGCCCCACCCGCTCACCTACAGCCAACAGCACCTGCTCGACAGCGGTGCTCGGCTGCGGCACCACCCTGACTCCATGCTTCAAAGACAGGGACAGCGTCCCACCGGACGCCATCCCTGTGAAACTGAAATACAAACTACACAACCACAAACAGCTATGAAACAATCATACAATAAACACAGCAAGAACACGGGAAAAAAAGCATTCAGTGAAAAAAATCACACACTCTCACTCAGACACACCAAACTCACCACCATCAAACTCCCAGCATGCAGTGCGAGAGAGAGAGAGAGCGAGAGAGCGAGTTTGAGATTTATGACTTTCAGCGTGTTTGGAGTGTGTAGTTAGTGTGTTGTCTTGTGTAGTTAGTGTGTTGTCTTGTGTAGTTAGTGTGTTGTCTTGTGTAGTTAGTGTGTTGTCTTGTGTAGTTAGTGTGTTGTCTTGTGTAGTTAGTGTGTAGTGTTGTGTAGTTAGTGTGTAGTGTTGTGTAGTTAGTGTGTAGTGTTGTGTAGTTAGTGTGTTGTGTTGTGTAGTTAATGTGTTGTCTTGTGTAGTTAGTGTGTAGTGTTGTGAATAGTTTTGTGTTGTGTGTCAGAACCAGTGTTGGGACTAACGCGTTATTAAGTAACGTGTTACAGTAACTACGTTATTATTGGACTGAACCACCACTCACAACCACTAGCACTTTATATAGCCTCTGTAGAAACTATCTACACCCTCACTTATCTTAACTGCACTACTGTATAGCTCTGTGTAAATAATCATTCTGTACATTCGATAATCTTTAATCCTACAACTGTTTACAACTTGCATAGTTCCCATTTCTGTATAGCTGTATATCTCAGATTCTGTAAAGTTACTTATTTCATATTCTGTATAGTTTTTCATATTTATATCCTGTTCATAGCCTGTTCATAGCTTGTACTCACTACAGCCTGTACATACTTATAGTTATAGAATATTCACAACATACTTCATACCGTGTACATTATAACATACCATAATAGACCCATTTCTGTAATATACTCACATATCTATATTATTGCTAATATATATTGTAATATATCTATATCACTAAAGCACTTCTGGATGGATGCAAACTGCATTTCGTTGCCCTGTACCTGTGCATGTGCAATGACAATAAAGTTGAATTCTATTCTATTCTATTCTATTGTGGTAACAAGCACGGTAACTAGTTATTATGCCAAAACCAGGAACGCGTTACTCGTTACTGGGATTTAAATAGGCTCGTTACTCGTTACTTCGTGTGGTGGCATCGCGGAGCTTCCACAGATTCAGTAACTTTAGCAAGTGGTGGAGGCCAGCAGGTGGAGGAGAGAAAGGGGAGGCAAGAGGAGAGACCCGAGGCGGGCGCCGGTCCAAGTAAGAAGTTATGACCTGCAGTCTATCTCGGTCAGATATAAACCAAGTTTAGGTGGAGTTTATTTTCGTTGTGCTGACTTTTCGTACTGCATCCTAGCTAGCATGACGGAGTTTCTGTACAGCTGGGTGGGTGCTATGTTACTGATGTTGAACTTAGTAGAGTTGCCAACCATCCTGTAAAAAAACGGAATCGTCTGGTATTCAGAGTTAATATTACGCGTTTCGTATTGAGGTGAAAAGGAACAGTTTGTCCCGGACTTCAGCTACAATGGAAAAGACACAAAGCTGGAGTTACTCTGTCTTTACGCTGCAGCTGCCTCTTCTCCTCTCATTCTCCCCCCTCCCTCTCCTGTTTCTACTTCAATCGTGAAACTGATCAATGATCAGCTGATCGGCTTTTCTCTCTTGTTTGTTTATCGCCCACTTTGCGCCATAAAGAAGAAACCAGCGGATGTCGCGCTAAACAACAGCAGCACATTTAAGCTTGATCAGCTGTTGTTAGAATTTATTTAATATTACTTTCTAGTATCAGCTGATGTTTGCTGAAGCCACAGCTGTAAAGCTGCTGGTCATGATGTCGGTTTGGATATGTGGTGAGAGGGAAACATGAAGATGAAACCAGGAGATGTCCTTACTGAATCATCAGAGCTGTGATGGAGAAACAGGTTTACCCTTTAGGTGACATGGATGAGTTGAAGTTATGAACTGTTTCTGAGAGACAAATAACACCAGGATCCTTTTTTTATGTGGCAGGATAGTGCTAACATGTAAGCAAGCTAGAAGACTGGCAGTGTTGCTGGGTATCCAGTTATGGAAGCAACACATTAACAAGAGAATTCTGAGTAAAACCAAAGTTACTTTCCCTAGTAACTAGTTACTTTGAAAGTAACGAGTAACTTGAAGTAACTGAGTTACTTTTGATAGAAGTAACTAGTAATGTAACTAAGTTACTAATTTAAAGTAACTTCCCCAACACTGGTCAGAACAATGAGGCGACTGCTGTCTCCAGGTAGAAACAGGAGTGATACGCCTGCTGCTGTCAGACCTGCAGGTATCAGGCTGTGATGTTCTTCTTTATAGTGGACAGAAATTATGTTTTTGGAGTGGCACAAATTATTTGTTTGGCATCTTATTGAAAAACAGCTGATTGTTCTGTAAATAGTTTGAAATGGTTATTTTAAAAAATCAAGGTAAAAGGTAAATGGATGCAAATAACTTTGTTTGTTGTTTGCAAAACTTGTGCAAAAGTTGTATGTATGCAAGTGTATCTATAACTTGTACATATGTTTCTTGTGTAAGTGTAAATTGTGTAAATACTCACACTATTGTGTACTTCAAACACGTGGAGAGATGCCAAACTGCCTTTCATTGTTTTTGTAACAATGACAATAAAGAGTTATTCTATTCTATTCTATTCTATCTGAAAGACGAGACAAATCAAACACAGCAAATTAAGTCTGAACGCTGAAGCACCTGAGAAACAAACAGGAAGACAGAGAGACCGAACAGTAGCAGCGCCCTCTGAAGGACAGAGGACACACTGCAGGGAGGGACACGGCTGCTGCTTTGAGAAGAAAAAACTTTATTTCCTTAATCACAGGATTTGTACGAGCGCTCAAAGCGTTAATCACTCAGGTGTGGGGACACCAGCCAGAAGCTAAGAACAGAGAAGTCTACCTGATCCGAGGTGTGCAACAAGTTACCCTACATCAACAATCATTCAGGGGATACTACAGTGGGGCTGTTAAACATGGGGCGGGGCTTCATTTAGCCACATGATTCGACGTAGTTCTCAGGGAAGTAGCCCTGTCTGCCGTTCAGGACGCCCTGATACCAGCCGTCCTCATGGCGCTGAGTCAGGTAGATGATGTCGCCCTCAGTGAAGGACAGCTCGTCGGGCTTCACAGCGTCATAGCTGTACAGCGCCCTCACTGGACACAAAAAGGAATTGCAGTTAGACAAGCCACAGACTGTAGGAATGATGTCATCACAGCAAACTGTGATGTCACCTCAGTACCTTTCTCAATGTAATCTGGAGGGGCGTTGGTGTCGTAATCCACCGGAGGTGGGAGGGGCGGTATGTCATCAAACCTCGCCATATCATCCAATGAGAGCGGAGGAGGTGGGGCTGGGATCTCCAGATCTATGAGGGTGAGGAGGCAGGTGCGTATTAATGTTCTAATTCTACAAAAGCACTACCTCTAAGAGTACGGCATGCTGGCAGCAGAGTTCTCGTCTTACCCAGGTGTTCGAGACGAGCAGGTAAGCAGAGCCGAGATGAAGAGGAGGAAAGACGAGGCGGAGCACAGGGGGGAGGATAAGGGGGAGGTGGGGGAATCATGACTAACAGACAGAAAAAAGTATGATGAAGGCGTGATCGTCTGAGACCACAGGCAGTACCAAAGATGGACGCCGTTACAATGACATCAGCCATCAGTTAGTCAAGTCCTGCTCTGAAGCTTCAAAGGGCGGGTCTGAGTGTGAAACTGCAGCCTCATTGGCTAATGATAAGTAAACTGTAATTTGTTAGCCAGTTCAGTGCCCGAACAGTCGATGACAGAGGTAAAGAAACGGTGTCGCCCCCTGATGGCCATTAAAAACAATGCAGCTATAAGGCACTTTAGCTACGTCCATCTTTCACACTGTCGCTGATCAGGACCACGACAGATTCCTAATAAAGTTTGGATTGAAATGAATAGTGGGCAAATAAAGGCCTGGAACTCCTGGAACATTATTAAGGAACATTTATGGCCCTGAAAGATATTCAAGAACCCTTTCAAGGACCTCATGACTTCTCAGACCTGTAGCTCCCCGACTTTGTGCTTACGTGATTGGACAGTAGGCAGGAACAGAGAGCGGGTATAGCGGCAGCGAGAGGCGGGGCCTGAGCGGACCCTCAGAGAGAGAGAGCGAGTGGCTGGGGGTGAGTGACGGCGGTGACTCCTCCTGGATGGGAGGGTCACTGCAAAAGAACCACAGAAAAAGAAAAGACTGGAGAAAAACAAAGCAAAGCAAGGCTGACAAAAAGCACCACAGAAGAAGAAAGGGCTACTTAAACTGCACATTTTTGGAATGGAAGCTTTCTGGCGTCTTTTAAAATACCAGATTTGTGAATGATTCGGACTGTCCATGTATCACACAGGAAGTGTGTTCACTGATTTATTCTTCACCTGAACCTTCTCAGAGAATCTTGAGACTTATCGGTGAGTCGAGGAAAGCTGATTTTAGAAAATCAAACTGCACATGCACCAGTGGTTCATTCATCTTCACAGTAAAAGTTGTTGCATATGCATAATATCAGACTTTCAAAGGCTCCAAACTGGGTTAAACTGCACAATTGTTAAATGTTTCAGTCTCTTTATACAGGAAACGCACACACAGTTCAATATTAAAAATGCTACCGTCTATCTCCTGGTCAGGTGGAGGTGGAGGGGGTGGGGCCAGCAGGTCTGCGGTGTCACCGGGCAACGGAGGGAAGCCGTCGTCTTCAGAAAGAGGAAGAGGAGGAGGCAGAGAGGCACAGGGAAAACTGTTCTCTTCCACCACTGAGGACAGGGAGGAAACGAGATGTCATCATGATGTCACACAGTTTGATCAGGGTTACAGTGCGATGTGAATAAGAATGGTTTAACTCAGGGGTCGGCAACCCTGGGCACGCACCACAGTTGGCACACGAAGGGTTAACTGATGGCACAACCATAGCTGGACTGGCCATCGGGCATACCGGGCATTTGCTCGGTGGGCCGATGATTTATTTATTTATTTATTTTTTTTGTAACGGTATAAACAATGAAAGGTGGTGGATTGGCCAGATGCTGGTCTGTGTGTAAAAATGACTCAGTTGTTTGGTGGTGGCTATGGCGGTGCTTCCACCGATTCAGTAACATTAGCAAGTGGTGGAGGCCAGCAGGTGGATGAGAGAAAGGGGAGGCAAGAGGGGAGGCAAGAGGAGACACCTGAGGCGGCCGCCGGTCCGAGTGTCAGGTGAACTGAACATCAGGTAAGAAGTTATGACCTGCAGTCTATCTGGGTCAGATATAAACCAAGTTTAGCTGGAGTTTATTTTCGTGCTGACTTTTTACAGCCAGGTGGGGCATTAACAGGGAGAGGGGGGCACAAAGAAATACTTTCTTATTCTCATTTAAAATGTCTCGCTGTTATTAAATAATTATCTGAAGCTTAAAACCAAAGTTTTTATCTGATGTAAAATGTATAGAAATCATACATATACCAACAAGACTGTACATCACTGTCACAACAGCGTTTGTTTTCATTCAAAGGCTTTATGGTTTTAATACCTGGGGGGCCGGTCTTTAGTCAAAATGCCAATTTTTTTGTCCCAGTCCAGCCCTGGGCATGACACGCAGTGAATTAATCTGAGAAGGTGCATCAAAAAAATAAATGGCCGCGCCAGCGATGAACATCGCAAATCAGCTCGCATAGACACATTAGTTGTGCCGCTTCTTAATGACGGTATCTTAGCAACCCCAAGTACCAGATTCAACTTGTAACTGGTTAAAAATAACTTAGCCTACTGGTGAGAGGGACGTTATTAGCTTTCCACATTCTGACACTTCAAAAGCTTCAGGAGCTGTCGGCTCAGCACAGCATCAGGACCACGGAGATACACGGATACATCCGTAGACTCGAGACACAATGCATTTTTGGGACTTTCAGGTGTTTGGACCAATGTTTTCTTTTCTGATCAAACCAGAAATCTTTAATGAGCAGCTGGATTTGTCTTGCATTAACTGGCTGAGTTAATGCCAGTTAATGCAACATCGAAGCAGCTGGAATCCACAGCTGTGCGTGCTCATGGAGCTGCATGTTCACCTGCTGGACATCACCTACTCACTTTCAGGCTTCAAACTTTCCTTTTTGCTAAAGCATATAGTTAGGGCTGGACCAGGTGACCCTGAATCCTCCCTTAGTTATGCTGCAATAGACGTAGGCTGCCGGGGGATTCCCATGATGCATTGAGTTTTTCCTTTCCAGTCACCTTTCTCACTCACTATGTGTTAACAGACCTCTCTGCATTGAATCATATCTGTTATTAACCTCTGTCTCTCTTCCACAGCATGTCTTTATCCTGTCTTCCTTCTCTCACCCCAACCGGTCGCAGCAGATGGCCCCGCCCCTCCCTGAGCCTGGTTCTGCCGGAGGTTTCTTCCTGTTAAAAGGGAGTTTTTCCTTCCCACTGTCGCCAAAGTGTTGTTCATAGGGGGTCATATGATTGTTGGGTTTTTCTCTGTATCTATGAAGCGCCTTGAGGCGACTTTTGTTGTGATTTGGCGCTATATAAATAAAATTGAATTGAATTGAATTGAACTACCTGACAAGTTTAACTGTCTTCAGAACATTGCAGAGGCCTTATTGACAGTGTTTGGCTCTACATGTCTGTGTGAGCAGATTTTCTCTCACATGAGTCCTCAGGTAGCCGTCTGAATGCTGGACACTCGGAGACCTGTGTCTCTGAGTGGGAGACCAGAGATCACATTAACATGTGTGTCTCTGTATTAACAAACATGCCATATTGGCCCAGTTTATTTTTCTTATCATTGTTGTGAGGAGACCATAAATAGCATTTGCATTTTCTGTTGTACAGTTCATTTGCTGTTATGACTTCTTGTTATGGATAAAAAGTCTTTTTTTGTTTCCAAATAGCTGATAACTATTCGCTGACAGCTGCCAACATCTGCAAACAAACATAATTCTATAAAGTGGTTCTATACAGTGTGTAACTGTTCAAAGAGCGTTATTAAATTTATTGCTAATGCAATCATATGGCACACTGACTTCAAAGGAAATTTTAAATGGCACTCGCCATCAGAAAGGTTGGCGACCCCTGGTTTAACTAAACCAACCACACTGATACAGGGTAAAGTAGTCCAGGCTTAACTAATCCAGACATAGCTATGAATGAACCTGCTTAACTAATTTTGCATTTCTAACTGATTTGTAGTTGCTATGGCATCATCAAAAAACATTTTTCTGTTTTGTCTTCACCTGTCTCGAGGCTGAGGGGTGGAGCTGGTGGTGGAGCACTAGCACCTGAAAAGGGTGGAGGAGGGGGAGGAGGAGGAGGGGGTGGGGCTAATATATCTCCAGATGAACCAGGAAGAGGAGGTGGGGGAGGCAAGGCCAAGGCGCCATCTGGAACTGGCATCTCAATGAGAGCAGGAGGAGGAGGTGGGGCATCGTCCAGCAGCGTGGTGATGATGTCAGCCTCAGGCGGTGCCTGCCAGGTGGTGGGGATGGTGGGTGGAGCTACAGGTTTCCCAAAGCTGGAGCTGAAAAACAAACTTTTCAACATTAAAGCTGATAAATGAAGTTCAAATTGGAGTTTCTGTTTGATACTGTGTTTGTCCCATCAGTGGGTATGACTTCCTTTAACCTCGGGCAGCAGCAGTCAGGTTTCAGCCCTGAGCTCGAACTGAAGGCTCTGTGATGCTGCAGTCAGAGCTCAGGGCTAAACTGAGGTCTTGACCCTAAAACCAGACCTAAAGCTGCGGAGGATTAAAGGTGTCTGGTTATTACCCGCCAGCAGGGGGCACCACGGGGCACTGGACTGCCTCTGGAGCTTTGTTGGGCCTGAAACACACAGACACACGAAAGCTCAGCTTCCTGTTGAGCATGCTGATGTGAAAGCAGAAGGAGCTCTGAATAGAAACACAGTAGAACTAAAGTAAACCTGATGGAGGCGCCGTGTTTGCGGATCGTTCCGGTTTTGTCCGACTGTTTCCCAGAGACCTGCAGGGAGGGGGGGACACACAGAGGCCAATGTGAGCATCAATGGAGCCTCTCAGGCCGCTGCGGCGCTAATTAGTCTCTCTGAACATTTTCCCACGCTCAACAAAGATGCCGGGCTCCCAGAGTGCGTGCGTGTGTGTGTGTGTGTGCACATGTGAGTGGGGACCGGGGTGGAGGGGCATCACCGCACTGTGAGGACAGTTTGGAATGGAGGGGGGGGAGTTGTTTTGTCTGGGTGAATGAAACATTTGTGGATTCATGGTCAGGGGCCTGAGAAGGTGCTGTGTGCATGTGGGTCCTCACAAAGACAGCACAGAAAATGTGTGTGTGTGCCTGTGTGTGGTTAATGTGTTAAAGTTATTTTAGAAGCACTTCTTCTTCTTCTTCTTCTTCTTCTGCTGTTGTTGCTGTTTTGTGACCTGAGCAGAGCTTCGTGTGTCGCACAGAGAAGGCGACAGCAGACAGGAAGTGTGCGGCGCTCGCTGCAGCTGATGTGAGAAACTCTCACCCTCTTTCTGTCTTTTTTTACTCTCAAGATAAAAATGTGTTTGACAAAAAGCTGAGAGTCGGGCTGAGGCGGGCAGCAGAGCTCGTGCACATGCTGTTGCAGTGCTTTGTGTTAATACGGTCATCCTTCATGTGATGTTTATGTGTGTGCAGCACAGCAACATTAAAAATCTCCACAAATGTGACAGTTGGTGTCGTAAGCCCCGCCTCTGTTCAAAGATGGTCACTCACAGTGGACATAGATGGCTTCTTTCACTCTTTCAAACCATCTGTCCTCTCTGTCCAAAATGTGAACATTGGCATCCCTGAAAGAGTGACCTTTGACCTTTAGATGCAGATGGACAGCTGAGTCTTGTCCTGTGGAGGTGGCTCTTCTATGTTGTGCCATGCGCTTGTGAAGTGGTTGTTTGGTCTCTCCGATGTAGAGGTCTGGGCATTCCTCGCTGCACTGTACAGCATACACCACATTGTTAAGTCTGTGTTTTGGCGTTTTGTGTTTGGGGTGAACCAGTTTGTGTCTGAGCGTGTTGCTGGGTCTGAAATGCACCGGGATGTCGTGCTTGGAGAAAACTCTCCTGAGTTTCTCTGATACACCGGCTACATAGGGGATGACAATGTTGTTGCGTCTGTCTTTCTTATCCTCCCTCGCTGGTGTCTGATCTTCTTTTCTGTGCCTCTTTGCTGACTTTATAAAGTTATAAAGCTGAACAGCTTACACGTGGTGTTTGCTGTACAGTGCAGCGAGGAATGCCCAGACCTCTACATCGGAGAGACCAAACAGACACTTCACAAGCACATGGCACAACATAGAAGAGCCACCTCCACAGGACAAGACTCAGCTGTCCATCTGCATCTAAAGGTCAAAGGTCACTCTTTGAGGATGCCAATGTTCACATTTTGGACAGAGAGGACAGATGGTTTGAAAGAGGAGTGAAAGAAGCCATCTATGTCCACTGTGAGCGACCATCTTTGAACAGAGGCGGTGGTTTATGACACCAACTGTCTGCCATCTATAATCCAGTTTTGAGATCCTTCCCAGACGCCTTAACGCCCACTCACATCCTGGGCCATCTGACCTCAGGAAATCACATGATAAGGTGGGGCCAGGTTTCACAATGAGCTCACCTGAAACCCTGGCTGATTGTGACCCACACCCGCTTTCACACCTTGGCTCAGGTGATTAGAGGATCATTAGGGGGTCCTTTGTCCCTCTTTGGGGGGAAACTCCCACTGGGTTTAAATCTGGGACTCTCCACCATTTGACCTTAGAACTGAAGAAGCTTCTCGGATGAGAGGTGAAACGTCTTCAAGCAACTCAAAGAAGTCCAGACGCTTTTCTTTGCAAGCTACTTTGACTACGATAACCTGGATGACTGAGAACCTTCACAGACATCTCGACTGTTATGGATTTGTGCTACAAGTCTCATCTTTTCCCAAACAGAAACAGAGGATGTTACAGATGAAACTAAACCTGCACGAGAACGCTGCAGCCTACAGAGGTGACCCAACATCTGAAGGAGGAAGTCTCACTGCACAGTCATTTCTGCTTCTGTGGTTCAGACACTTCCTGCTAGCATCGCGAAAGCAGCACACAGAGCAGAGCGTCACTTCTGCTTTCCCGTATCTGATTTCACACCAGCTGCTGCAGAGCCTCCCTCTCATGTCTTCAGAGCTTCAAAGGCCACAAAGGCCTGAAATACTGAAACACTGTACCGAGAGCTCCGCCTCCCACACCTGCCACACCTGTCACTGTGCACAAGCTCACATCACCTGACCAAAGAGCAGCTCTGCTGGATTTTAGCATGTGGATAAAACAGAGCAAAGCCTGGAGGTCATCTGCTGATGTCACAGGTTGTGTTTGTGTGTGTTACCTTCATGCCGTGGCCCAGACTGTCCAGCTGCTGGTAGTTGATTGGCTTGCGGCTGTATGATGGGCGTGGCTGCATGCTGGTGGGAGGGAGGATCTTGTGGCTGCGTGGGACTCGTCTCACCACCGTGAACACGCCAATCTCCCTCCTGAAAACCTTCTCCTTGTGCATGTCCACGGTCTGACGACAAAGGTCAGAGGTTAATGGACCCGCGTCTGGACCAGGTCAGTGTGCGCAAGTCCAACATGGTGGCTCCATTTAAATTTAATGCGCTGCAGAAACCATGAGCTTCAGTGAATGTGACGGCATCATAGACAAACAGAGGGAGAAACAGGTGACCTCTGACCTTTGAAGAGGTTGTAATCATACGTCATACTGCTCATACGTCTCTGATGCACTGAGTCTGTAATGTGAAACACAGCTTTGTGTTGATGCTAGCTTAAAACAGGTGTAGTGCTGCTGGAGAACAGCAACCAATCACCTTCAGTCTGTTAGAACCTGCCACTCTGTTACACTTACTGCATTATACTGTTTATATGCACTCGACATTTCCTACTTCTTTTTCAAATTCAAAGCTTCTAACATTTCACGGGTGACACCCGCCCGTCCACCCATCGTTTCTAAATGTGAATAATTCAGCCTACTGTGGTATATAATTAATGCTATCTGGTCATTAAGTCTGACGTCTCTAGCCGTGTCTGAGCCTAAACTCCGCTGCAGGTCCATATATCAAACGATCACTATGGCATTACTGAGAGTTGAAAAACTGTCTTAAGTCTTTCATCTTTAATAAAATGATCAGCGTTCTGCTCTACCAGGTGTAACAATTGAGTTTAACATCCAGGCATCCATGAAAACGGAATTTATGACATTTAACGGAGTTAGAAGTTAGCAGGAAATTAGCTCGCTAGCTTCTATCTAAATACAATATAGCATGTTCTGACTGCGGGGTTTTGGAAACAAATTCAAACGTACAGCTCTGTTATCACTTCCAACATAAATGAAGACAGAAAACTAAACAGCAGTGACGTTTGTAGGGTTACTGAAGTTTGGCTAGCTGGTATATAATTATGACCGCTAGCGACACAGCTATGTTAGCATAATATAAACAAGCTAACTTTTTCCCACTCGATAAAAGTGAGTGTTCTCGGTGGTCAGGAACAAATGTAATCGCATGGCAGGATGCTGTAAAAGGACCAAACTTCAGCCAGGAGAACAACTGAGATAATCCATCCACAATATGAGGTTAGTCATTCATATACTGCTGCATGGGCTGGGCTGTAGCTACATCCTAAGGTTTTAAAAACTGAGCTTAAATAAATGATTAGCGGTAATAAAAGCCGAGGGAGGGCAACAGTGATCACTGACTGTTTTAGGAGCTTTTTGAGATTAAATAGAAGAAAATACAAAACATTAAACATGTTAACAACACAAAAGCCATATTAAACGCAGACTACTTTAGGCCCGGAAGTAGGATTCGTCACGTCATCACTTAACAACCGGATACTGTTAGCCTCTACCCATCCCAGGGTGAGAGGCAGGATGGGTAGAGGTCTCCGCTGCTCTGCTACCGTGGGATCTGACTCTTTGAAAAACCGGCATTTACAACATGGACTTCACGTTTATTCTGAAGGACCTGAAACGTGAAACAGTTCACTGAGCTCAGAATCAGGTGAGGCTCACTTTCCCATATACTTCTATGAAAGCAGACTTCAGAGTAGTGGTCCCCTGCTGGACATTAGAGAAAATGCAGGTGTAAGACACTCACATAGAGTACAACATGCAGTGAAATGTGTCCGAGCTGCGGAAAGGCTGCATACGTAGCCACGCAATTTCAGGGATTGATATTTGGCATGGGGAGCCTAGACAGGGCCCTTACTGGATACTAGAAGGGAATCGAACTTGCAACTTCTTCTCCAAAGGTGTGTTGTCTCACCGCTACACTATCCAGCTGCTTCAGCATCGGCTTGTTTTTACAGACACAGAAGAGCCGTCCATCACTTATACCGACTGTGACTCTGACCCCGAGCTCAGTAAGTTGTTCAGAGGGTAAATGATCAGGTTTAGCTTTTTCTTTTAAAACTCTTCCAGGTGTTCATAAACGATAGTTTGTGATATGATAGTTTCAATATTGTCATTTGCCTGACCACTTTGGCTACGTTCACACTGCAGGCGAAAGCGCATCAAATCCGATTTTTTTGACCCTCTGCGACCCAAATCCGATCGTGCTATGACAGTGTGAACGGCACAAATCCGATATTTTCAAATCCGATCTGGGTCACTTTTGTATGTGGTGCTGAATCCGATACATATCCGATGTTTTAGAAAGCGACCGCTGTTTGATGGTCATGTCGCATTAAATCCGTCTTTTACGTCACTGACACCAAACAGACGCCAATTATCAGCGCCGGAGAAGACATCGCGAACGCTTCCTGCCCATCCAGTGTAGATGTCAGTGAAACTGTTGGGAACAACGTTGGAGAAACGTGAACATTTTAATTGTTCTGTATAATCTGCAGATTCTGACAGAAATCTGCAACTAGAAGCAGCGCTCCTCTAAAACAGCAATAAGGATGATTATTAGGTTATTTACATTATTATGTAAATAACAAAATAACTTAAAGCAAAAATTGGGAAACGTAAAGTCCGAAACAAGTCTTTATATTAAGGCCATCAGTCAAACATACTGTTTGCTCTGGGTCTAAACAGAGCGCGTTGTGTGTGACGTCTTCTTTTGCGCATGCGGGCCGCTTTGAGCGTTCACACTAGAGCGCGTTTGCTGTCGCATTTTATTTGTAGTGTGAACGAGCAGACAAAAAAATCGGATTTGATCAAAAAAATCGTAATTAAGCATTAAGACCTGCAGTGTGAACGTAGCCTTTGTTCCAAAATAGAAAACCAAACCCTCTGTTTGAAAAAAAAAAAAAACAGCCCCTACTCCCTGCAGCGCCCCCTGCGGCGTAGACTTTGTGTTTTCTGCCTAAGGTGAAAACCACAGCACTGCGAGCGTCAAAGGTCAGGAGCTTCAGACTCTAATCAGGACCTTTACATCATGCTTACACTCTTATCCTGAAAGGAAAACAGGATCTCTCATTTCAGGGGTCTTGAACTCCAGGTCTCGAGGGCCGGTGTCCTGCAGGTCTTAGACGGGCGACCGTGGCTCAGGGGGTTGGGAATCGCATCTGTAACCGGAAGGTTGACGGTTTGATCCCTGGGCTCTCTGTCCTGGTCATTGTGTCCTTGGGCAAGACACTTTACCCTACTGGTGTTGGCCAGAGCCGATGGCGCGATATGGCAGCCTTGCTTCTGTCAGTCTGCCCCAGGGAAGCTGTGGCTATAACTGTAGCTGCCTCCACCAGTGTATGAATGTGAGAGTGAATGAATAGTGGTATTGTAAAGCGCTTTGGGTGCCTTGAAAAGCGCTATATAAATCCAGTCCATTATTATTATTATTATTAGATCTCACCCTGGGTCAACACACCTGAATCAGATGATTGGTTCATTACCAGGCCTCTGCAGAGCTTTATACATGTGAGGTCATTTAGCCATTTAAATCAGCTGTGATGGATCAAGGACACATCTAAAACCTGCAGGACACCGGCCCTCAAGGCCTGGAGTTCAAGACCCCTGTCTTATTTTAACCATCAATCAGCACCGTGGACTGGGTGGGGCCTACCTGACCAATCAGGTTGATAGACGACTCCATGTGGCGAAGCTGATTGGTCTGGGCATCAAGTAGACTCAGGACGCTACTGGCCAGAGTGCTTATCTGGTAAGCGACGCTGGCCAGCGATTGGGTGGTGAACTTTTTTGTTTCTTCCAATGCCTTCACACTGCCCTCACCAGCCTGATAGAGACACATCATGGTTAGCCTAACTTGGCACAAGGGCTGGAGGCAAAGGGAAACTGTTAGCTTAGCTTAGAACAAAGACTAGCTCCTGATTAGTACCTGTATGTAGTTGTTGTAGCAGTAGTCGGCCACATTGAGCAGATTGTCGTAGTTTTCCCTCAGAGCTTTTCTGGCATTAGGAGCTTCTTCCAGGATCTTCATCACATCCTCGTTTAAGTTCTGATCCTTCATGATTCCAAGCTCAGCTTCTACAAACTAATCCTTAAGAGCAGCACAAACATGCAGAAGAAACCAGAGAGCAATAAGAACCAACCAGAGCCAGGGATCAAACAAAGTGACTAAACTGGGCCATTTCAGTGAGAGATAGTCAGAAAATTGCTGTTAGAGTCCAATAGAAAAGTGCTGTTAATCAGAGTAGAGTGCAATAGAAACATGCTGTAAGCAAGAGTAAATGGACTGATTCTTATATAGCGCTTTTCTGCTCTCCTGGAGTACTGAAAGCGTTGTATACAACATGCCTCATTCACCCATTCATATAAGCACTTCTAACCTCAAGTGCAATCTCACCAACATTTACAGTCATGCACCATGGGCCAACTTGGGGTTACTATCTAGCCCAAGGATATTTAGCATGCAGACTGGGAAAGCCAAGGATTGAACCACCAACGTTCGATCAGTAGCTGCTCTGCTCGACCATCTGAGCCAAACAGTGTCCTGTAGAGTGCAGTGGAAAAACGTCTTTCCTTTGACGTGCTGTGACTGTAGGTGTGAGGGACAGTCACTCTAAAACATAAATCAGTTTGAGTCTGATGAAGGCACGCTGATCAATATATTAGAATATTGATCTGAATAACACACAGAAAGCAGCAGATTTATATCTCACAACCATAGAGGAAGAACCGTACCTGAAGAAAAGTGCAGAAAGTCACCAGCAGCCGTCTGATGAGCCGGAGCTGTGATGAAGCCTCCTCCCATGTGATTCTGTGAAACTTCACCGTGCAGCTCCAACTTTCATGTTTGCTGCAGTGCTGAGCACACAGAGATCCTGTGTGACAGCGCGAGGGCTCACTCCTCTGCTGTACCGGGCCACCAACAACAGCCGTCACCCAGACTGGCCCCACTTCAGTCTCCACATATGAGTGAGAGGCAGCACTCCTGCGCCCATCTGCACCTCTGTGTGCAGTCCTTCTCAGTATAAACCACTTCCTGTTTCACATCAGCGTGAGGACACAAGTTACAATTTAGGAAAAACTAAGCTGGGCAAGATGTTTCAAAAGCTATGAAACAAAGTGAAAGTATTAATAACAGTAACAGACTGTAGCAGGGTTATCAGAGTGCATTAGAAAAAACGATCCACAGTAAAGAAGATCAGACACCAACTATGGAGAAACAAAACATCATCGTGATCACTGACTGAGGTTTATCAGAGACACTCAGGGGAGTCTTCTCCAAGCACGACATGCCAGTGTACTTCAGACCCAGCAACACACAAAGACACAAACTGGTTCATCACAAAGACAAACTCAACAACGTAGCTGTGCAGAGCAGCGAGGAGTGCTCAGACTACACTGGAGACACCAAACAGCCACAACATAGAAGAGCCACCTCCACAGGACAAGACTCAGCTGTACATCTGCATCTAAAGGTCAAAGGTCACTCTTTGAGGATGCCAATGTTCACCTGTTGGACAGAGAGGACAGATGGTCTGAAAGAGGAGTGAAAGAAGCATCTATGTCTACCAGAGATGGGCAGTAATGCAAGTAACGCGTTACTGTAATCTGATTACTTTTTTCAAGTAACTAGTAAAGTAAGGGATTACTATTGCAAAAACGGTAATTAGATTACCGTTACTTTCCCGTAGGAACACTGCGTTACTGAAACCATGATTTTTTTGCGAGAATGTCTCATGACAGTGACGTAAGCGAGTGCGACGTTCGTGACAACAGCTGTGTGCAGATCAACAATGGATCATATATCGAGTGCAGAGAGAGTATGAGCGTGCAGCGTTTAAAGCGTGGAAGTACTGACCTTACTTTGAGTTTGATTCCATAAAAAGGGACAAAAACATTAGTGTCCGCTGTGCGTGGGAAGAAAACTTCTTTTTACAGCGAAAAAACCCCTAAACAAGCACCGAGTAGCTACGACGTAATGAGAAACTCACAGAGAAACTTGCGGATTCTTCCACTGACTGCTGCGACACACCTGCACCAGGGTAAACCTCCGCCTACCCCACTCCTGCTTTACAGGTGAAAACAGAGCAACAGGACCGCTGAGTCTTTGACTTTATTTATTTTCTGCTGTGTTTTACTTGCATCTATTTGAAAGACTGAGTGTAAACACAAAAAAACATTTTATTTTATGTGCTGGAATGTGCAGAAAATAGGTTTAAATGTTAAACTAATTTCTTCCAGTCAGAGAATGTTGCATATAATTAAATTTTTGCTTGATGCATAAAGTTAAAAGATTAAAACTAATAAAACAAGTTTAAAAAAGATACTTTTCCATTTGATTACATTTTGTATGATGGATTATGCAGAAAAAGTAGAATTGGGCTGAAAGATCTATTTATCACCTCTTCAGGTTGTAAATCGTGTTTTTAAAAGTAACTAAGTAATTAATTACTTTTGAAAATAAGTAAGCAGTAAAGTAACGGGATTACTTTTTTGGGAAAGTAATCAGTAATTATTTACTGATTACTTTTTTCAAGTAACTTGACCAACACTGATGTCTACTAGGGATGCACCAATACCAATACCGGTATCTGGCATTGGCCTCGATACCACATTTCCTAAAGTACTCGTACTCGTTTCCAAAAAAGTGGTATCGGTGCATCCCTAATGTCTACTGTGAGCGACCATCTTTGGACACCAAATGTCTGGATGACTGAGAGCCTTCACAGACAGAACATGAGCTGATATCACAGAGTCTGTTGTATTTATAGTGACTTACTTTTCATTTTTCACTTCCTGTAATAAAAACTCATCTCAGTGTCTTTCACAGTTGGTCACATGTGAGCGGTTTCGCTCTGTCACGCTTGTTAGTGCTCAGCCTTCATCCAGAGATGAAGCTGAGCGGTGGGCCTGGAGCGCCCCCTGCTGCTCAGTGTGAGAATCTGAAATCAGAGGAGTGAGGACAGAAGAAACACAGAACTGCACACCTGTCCACACCTGATCTGCTGCTGTTACGCTCTCAGGGTGGGACTACCTGCACGACTACCTGATGACCTCTGACCTCAGTGTTGGGTCAGTAAATGGTAAATGGCCTGTATTTCTATAGTGCTTTACTAGTCCTAAGGACCCCAAAGCGCTTTACACAACCAGTCATCCACCCATTCACACACACATTCACACACTGGTGATGGCAGCTACATTGTAGCCACAGCCACCCTGGGGCGCACTGACAGAGGCGAGGCTGCCGGACACTGGCGCTACCGGGCCGTTGGGTCAGTACAGTGAAAGACGTCCACAGCTCACAGGTGAGTGGACAGGTGTAGGAGTCAGTGATGCTGGGAGAATGGTTCAAGTTCTTCAGGTTTATTAGAAATGATGAATTGTTACATCTGATCTCTTTTCCTGTTTACAGCTTTCATCATGTGTCACATGTTCTGACATCACAGCAGGACTATAAAAGACTCTGTGGGCTACAGCGTGTCAGTCCACGCTGGTCCAGGTGAGCGGACATCACTTGTTGCTCGGGGCGACGGGGTTCCAGGGCTGTTTCCGCAGTGCGCCGTCTTTATCTTTCTTCTCCAGAGGCTTCATGTGGCAGGCCAGGACCAGGTCTCTGAGGGACATATAAACCACACCCAGCTGTGAGAAAAACCTTTAAAGCATCACTGACCAGGGCCCTGCTGGACTCAGCAGGCCTCGCCAACCAAAGCTCAAAATCTCCCGGAACTCATCCAAAGACTCTGGAAATGCTTTGAAAGAGGTCCAGGCCTCTCCAGGAGCCGCCTACCTGAACTGGTCGTAGGACGCTCTCTGGCAGACGGCTCTCAGCTTGGCGTCGTTCTCACGCTGATGTCGCCGCTCAGACTCGACTGCCACCTGCAGCTCTCTCTCCAATGCAGAGAAGTCGATGACGTCACACTGTGACATTGCCATCTCCTGATGATGTCTCACAGCTTCTTGACTTCCTGTAAGTCACGGACTGAACTTCCTGTTTAAGTACTGAGATCATCAGAAATGCAGAAAAATAAAAGTGAGCCTAAGATCACTTCTGATGGAATTCTAATAAGAAAGCAGATAGGTCACATAAAGCCCTCCTCCCTCTGCTGCAGCTCACACCACGGTGCAAACAGCGGTGACATCACAACGTGGCATCACATCAGCTACACCGATCTAACAGTGTACACGGTTATTGGTCACGTGACCTCACAGCTGCTAACTAAAGCAGCTTTGATCCAGGGGAAGTTGAAAACACGACCGGGTCCTGAACGCAGCTCGAGTCTGTCGTCAGTGCTCACCTGTAACAGCCTGAATCCTCTCTGTGTTCACCTAAACTCAGGCGCTCTCACTCCCTCCGTGAACTCTCTCGTCTCTGATCGAAAACAAACCGTTTCCATGACGACGCGCGTCTTCTTCTCTGTGCGATGTCAGCTCGCTGCTGCCGCCTGTGGCCGCTGGCGGAACTGCAGGGCTGGGATCCGCCTGTACAAAACAGAACAGAATAGCGCGCCACACCATCTGTGCTGGAATAAAATATAAATATTAAACAGGAGGAATATTTTAAAAAAAAATAAGAGAAAGACATGATGATTGTGATCCGGAAGAATCCGGACAGGATCAGGATCACCGTGATCCCTACACAGTGACTTATAAACCAAACAGGAAGCCATAACGAAGCTTCCACTGTTTCTACACTTTATGTATTTTATATGTCATACATAGTGTATATGTAGCACACAATCGTAAACAAATGAAACATGCAGTCAACTGAGCCTTGTGGCACAATTCATTGTAAGAAGTTACGGACTAAGAATGTTAAAGGCGATCACATTAGACAAGATGAAGGTGTTCGGGTTGCAGGTCGAGCTCAGTGCAGTGAACAGGAAGAGAAATGCTGGTGTTTGCTTATTCTGCAGCTTCTCTCGTCTCTGGTTTTTGTGGTGGTGCAGTTTTTATTTCAGGCAGTATGTTACGAGGAAGGAGCTGATGAAGTATTCCATTAATCACAGTTAACATCACACCTGAAATATTTCATTAAGAATATTTTATTGTGTGTGAAGTTTGGCGCCCCCTGCAGCCCAGATAAATCCACTGCACCTGGATCAGAACGATAGCATAGAATAACTTTCTTTTCCATATCGATGGAAATTTGTTTCCAGTTCATCAACGGATCAATCGAGTCACTTCATATCAACCCATATTTACACATGTATGTACATATACAAAACTTCAGCGCAACAATACACATCCCAGCATCTCGCACACTGACTGATGTTGGCACAAAGAACCTTTTTACTAGCTAGAGTCGTCCTAACGCTGTCCTGAGCAGAGATGGACAGTAACAGCTCTGATGCTCTGCAGGTGGCCAAGTCTGTGCTGGAGAAGGTGGGGAGGCACGACCTGGTTGAGAGTCTGGAATGCATGAGCAACAACACATGTGAACCCACAGCACAGGACCAGCTCAGCTCTTCCTGGCCTGATTTAATCTGATAATTTAAATCTGAAAGTTGTTTGTTTTCAGAGAGTTTTCCACTGCAGGAAGCAGGAAGTCTTTTATATCCTGGGTGGGATGTTATCGGGCCAGCACTTTAAGCTGATGCCTTCTTAACGAAGACTGAGATCTGAATGAGATGACTCCTTCCTTAAATTGTTCCTATGAAGTAAAACAGGTCAAAGATTTAATATCCACCTTTGTTGTTGATGCACTAACATGAACAAACATTTGTACTCAAGAGTTTTTTAGTGAATATTTTCCTGAAAAGTAAAATCTGCTGCAGACTGATCAGGATTCACAGCTCAGGTGTTTTGTGTCGTTTCTGTAAGCGCTCAGAGAAGAAGAAGAACCTGTTCACATATTTCTGAAGCACAAGAATGAAGCAGCTGCTGATCATGATGTGAAAGCTTCTGACGAGTTTTATTTCACCCTCAGGTCCAATGCAGCTCGACAATCCACATCACCGTCTCAGGTGAAACCGCAGAAGATGAGCATCGTCCGACGAGCAGCTGGTACCATGGTAACAGTTTACCATGATCACATCTCCCAAATAACACAAAGAGGCGATACAGCATGTATGACACACAGTTTCACAACAAAGGGTCTGAAAACCTGAGATTTCTAACTGCTCTTGTCTTTTATTCGTGTTTATTCAGCGGCCGTTAGCCAATGAAATCACGTTATGCAAATAAACTGGGACAGCGGCTACTGAATATGGACAACACAATGTGAACAAAGTTACTAACAGGCAGCTAGCTGGGCTAATGCAACTTGCTGATGGAAGCTTTGCTAGCTTGCACTGTGATTGGTCATTTTTGTTATGATGCCAGGAACGCCAGTAACCAAGCGTGGAGCAGCACATCTGTGAGTCCTCCCACCAAAGCTTCAGCTCTTTGTTGACCTTTGATGATTCACACTTTGGCTTGTCGAGGCTTTAGCAGCCAGCTTTACGGTTGCAGGTTATATTTCTGTCTGGGGTTGTGGTTTTAGTCCTTTGGTGAATTTGTGTTAAATAAAAAGTTTGATGTGTTTGATTTCTGGGTGTGTTGAAGAGAAGCAGACCCAGCAGGACACCGTCATACACGACAGTTTATTTCAAACTAAAGTCAGGAAAATGCCCTCTTGTACAGAAAGGAATATCTTCCCTAACAAAGTAACTTAGTTCTGCATCTGTAGTGCATAGAAACTCACTACTATAAAAACATACATAACTATTTACAACAGTAAGAACTGTCCTGTAAAATCCACCCCTGGCCGTCATGTAGTTTTAAATCCTTTGTTCTGTGTTCAGTGGAGCCTCCTTTCACTCAGATCTACAGTTTAACAGTCGATAAAGCTTCTGTCTCTCGTTCGGAGTCGAGCGTTTCACGTGCGTTTTCTATAATGTTCCATCTGCTGATGAAGCTCCATATTTATGATCATCACATCATAAAGTCTAGAGTTTGATCCAGTGTTTAATACGTTGCATGTTTTATTTAACTTAAACATACTCATGGTATCAACACTGATGTAGAAAATTATTTTGCCGTGTGAATCTGTTTCCCAGCATCAGTGAATGCAGCGCAGACTGGTGGCTGCTCTGGTAGATATACCTGAACAGGTGGATGGAGATTCTCAGGATCCGAATCACATGTGCAGCTCATCTCCACAGTCTGCCATGGAGCCATACACCCTCTTTGGGTTGGTATGACTTTCTGGTTCACAGAAAGTCATACCAAGTCATACCTTGAAAGTAAATTTCCAGTCATCTGCAGAGGAGGGTCTGAAAATTTAAAAATACTTGGAAGGATCGTGTCTGTACAGTGAAGAAGCACAGGATCCTGAGACGGTGCCATTCAATCAGGATACTGTTTGTTCTGCTGTGTTTTAGCTCATTTAAGGCGTGATGCTGAGATGCCGACATGATATACTCAACATTTACATTTTATATATATGAAATTTATAAAAAGGGTTTTTGGGTCCAGACAACACAACCAGCAGGTCCCGGGTCAAAGTTTAACGTCCACAGAGTGAAAAAACAAAACAAAAAGGCAACAGAAGATGAGTTCAGAGTTCCACGAGTTTCTCAAAGGGTCCTGAACCAGTCTGGTTTACTGTGAGGCATTCAGAGGTTTAACAGGACATTCACCACTTTGGTGTTTTGTCTTGAAGGAGAAGCAAACATGCTGGTTTCAAACCTGTCCTGGAGGTTTACCCAGGATCAGTTCCTGTGTTTCGGTCCAGAGAGCTACAAGTCTGGCAAAAGATGTCGTTGTCACATGTTTGATGGTTTTAAGGTGCCAATAAAACGTCAGGTTGGGTCTGCTCCTTTTAAAGAGGAGTGAAGAGGTTTCAGAACCAACCCTCGGTATCAGGTGGTCCTCTCAGATTCCCACATTTGGCTCCTGGGTCAGAGAGGAGGGGGTGTGTAGGTCCAATGTCCTCGAGGGTGTTGGAAGACTCGCGTCCTCTGAGGGTTCTCGCAGGACGCAGAGTAAATTCCAGGAGTTTCCTTTTAGCTCTCTGAGAAAACAGTCGGGAACTCGTTGAGCAAGAGCTCCACAATCTGGCTCTGGAACACCATGTGAATCGTCATATTTGCCGACTCAGTCTCGGGGCGAAGCAGTGTGGGTCCGAACACGATGGCGATACTCTGAACCGACATCCTGTTAGAGTCCTTGTGTTCGATCACCCTGGAGAGGCACAGACAGATACACGTTGTTTCCAAAGCAGACCTAATCACCTTCATGCTCTGCCGCTTCGTTTTTACTTGCAGACTAATTTTATTTTAGCTGACTGATTATTTGGGAGTCCTGGATCATGGCAATTTCACCATTGCCATGATCCAGTGCATTCTACACCCTTACCCAGTGTGTAACTGGGACTGTTAGGGGTTATCTGGCAGAGAGCAGGCTGGCCGAGTTAGCAGTGTTTTGGGCACTGCTCACTCTGCTGTCTGTCTGCACTGGTTCATAAAGCCTCGGAGCAAACTCACTTTCGCAGGTGTCTGAACAGCAGCTCCATGGTGTTGTGGTTCGGTAGAGGAAGAGTCTGCACCAGATCCTTCATGTAGGACACCCTCAGGCTGTAGTCTGGGACTTCTGCAAACACACACACAGCTAAGGTTCTGTACTACAACAGTTTAGAGGCATGACGACACTTTTTGGTGTATCGCTCATCACAAACGTGTGCTGGGATTATTGCGATCTAGTTACTTTGTGTTTCTCTGTGGTCACCGTGACACCAGGAGACCTGACTGGAAGAGTCGACTCCTCGGTCAACCTCTGCACATTTACAACTTATCAGATGTAGTAGTGCAGAAGAATTATGGAAGGAGCAATTCATCGGAAGGACTGTAGATTTTGACCAGTAAATTGAGTATTCTGATATTCTTGCAAAAGAGTTTATCAATGCAATGACCCCAGAGAGATTGGATTGTGAGTTTTGGAGAAAAAGTAACACATCATAAGATAAGATAAGATGACCTTTATTAGTCCCACACGAGGGAAATTTGTTTTGCCACAGCAGGAAGTGGGCAGTGCAAAAGTTATATTGCAAAAATTAGAATACAACGTGAATAATATACTGTACACCACTGTACAGAAAAGATAAAGGCTGATTTTATGTTCCACGTTCTTGCATTTTATGCCCTTAATTACTGAATTCTGTCTAATTGCTGCTGCTAGTGGTTCAATAAAAATTGCAAACAGTGAAGGGGAGAGTGGGCATCCCTGCCTGGTGGCCCTCAGGAGACAGAAGCTGGAGGATGTCTGGTCATTTGTTCTAACACAAGCTGTTGGGGAATTGTATAATATTTTTAACCAGTTAATGAAAGAGGATCCAAAACCAAATTTGTGTAAAGTTGCAAATAGAAATTTCCAGTTAACTCTGTCAAATGCTTTTTCTGCATCTAGAGAAAATATTATGGTTTCGATGTTTTTACTGTATGAGTAGTCTATCAAATTAAGTAATCTACGTGTATTTGTTGATGAGTGCCTACCTTTTATGAAACCAGTTTGGTCAGGATGAATTAAGAGGGGGGTTATTTTCTCCAGTCTCTTTGAGAGAGCTTTGCAGATTATTTTAAGGTCTACATTTCTAAGGGATATTGGACGATAGCTTGAGGGATATACAGGGTCTTTGCCTGGTTTTAGCAGGAGATTGATGTTTGCAGAATTCATATTTGATGGAAGTCTGCCCTTTTCTTTGATTTCCAACAACGTGTAAAAAACTGGTGCCAGAATCGTCCAGAATTCTTTGTAGAACTCTGCAGGAAAGCCGTCTGGACCTGGAGCCTTATTATTGGGCTACTTATCAGGGCTTCCTGGAGTTCACCTGGTGTCAGTGGTGAATCCAGTGCCATTGCTTGAGAGTCTAATAATTTTGGAAGAGTTATGTTGTCCAAAAACTGATCAATTTCCTTTTTAGATGGTTTATTTGTGGTGAATACAACGTTTTATAGAAATCCCTGAAAATGTTGTTTACTTGTATCGGATCATATATTGTGTTCCCAGATGAATCTTGAACAGCACATATAGTTGTTTTTTCTTTATTTATTTTTAGCTGGTTTGCTAGAAATTGACCGGATTTATTACCATGTTCATAATTTTGTAGGCGTAGTCTTTGTACTAAGAATTTTGTTTTTTTATCAATTATCTCATTTAATTCTAGTTTTGTTTTGCGTATTTTGTTCAATGTTTCCTGATCTTGGTGGGACGCGTAGGCTTCTTCTAGTGATTTGATGGTTTTTTCTAATTCCTGAATGTTTTTGTTTTCTTCTTTCTTTTTATGTGAGAAAGAAATTATTTTACCTCTCATCACAGCTTTCCCTGCTTCCCATAGAACAGAAGCTGATGTTCCGGGAGTGTCATTATAGTCTAAATATAGAGTCCACTCTTTTTTAAAATATTTAATAAAGTCTTCATCTTTAAGCAGTGATGTATTAAATCTCCAGATGTGTTCAGCTGTTCGAGTTTGCAAATATTTAATGCAGGCTAATATTATTAGTGCCGGAAAGCCAAGAGTTTGCACAAAAACGTAAGTGAACATGAGAAAATTTAAGAATGCTGTCTGCTTCATTCAAAGGAATATGAGCTTCAGCACAACAAGCTGTAAGAGTAAGAAAAGTTTACTAACTGGAGTCAGAACATCCAGTTCTCTTCAGTTTGTGTCCTGATGTCATGTTAAATGACTGTGTGGGTGATGTTCTTAATCATTACTTAGAGTTTGTGCTGTTATGGAGCCCAGTGTGATATTTTGTTTAACCCTAAAAAGAGTTATTGTGATTGCTATAACTACAGAGGATCTTTTTATTTAGCAGACCTGGAGTGGTGAGATCCTTGGGTCATATCTAGAAAAGTGATCTTGGCGATGATGATGATGATGTGATGCGCAGTGCTGTAAGTTGTGTCGGTTCTTAACTTTGACTTGTGTTCAGATGATGTTAAAGTGGCCCTTTTTCCAGCCTGCTGTACGTCCGGCTATGCTTGTGGTGTCGTTACAGTAAAATCATAATGTAAAAACTGCAGGATTGTCAGGATGCATGTAGAGATGGAGATCTGCAAGTAATGTCCCAGGTTTTCCTGCTTCACTGAGGAACTGTGTGTGTGCAAATGTATGTGCCGTTCCAATGAGTCTAGAAAGAGTGAGAGCTCGGACGGTTACAAGACACGAGGTATACTTTTACAAACACTGGAACGAGTGACTGTGAGATTTTCTTCCAATGGACTAATTCTGTCTGAAGTAAACTCAGCGTGTTAAGCTGGGCAGACACTCTGCGATTTCGGCCCATTTAGAGCCGATTTTTCAGTCGTGCGACCATTTTGGTGATCGGCCCGAGTTTGCCTTAATCGTGTCGTAATCACGTAGTATACGTCGGGTAACGAGAAGCGATTAACACCTCACGACCAGCTCGGTCCAATCAGCAATTGTTTGGTCGCAAGAAAATCAAACCTGTTTGAAATCCTGTCGCCCGTCGTGAGGGCGTCACCGCAGCCACTCGCACTGCGCACGCTCAAACGCAGAAATGAAAGTGAAAAGCAGCACAGCAGTGCAGCGTGTGACACAAGCAATGGAGGCACAACTTTGACGAGCTCATCAGAGCCTTTTCGATGTGGCCTCACAAAATTATCACGACCGCAACAACCGTGAAAACAGTTGGATTTACATTGTTGCTCAATCACAGCTGCCTGATGTTTGATGTTCGATGTGAGTCTGTGTGAGTGAAAGACAGAGCGAGCGACAGATTTCGTGTTATAAGCTTCATGTTATGGACGCACAGTGTGAGCACTCAGGTCGCATCAGAGCATCGGGCCGTATAGTGTGAGACCTGCATCGTGACCTACGAACTTCTCACCCCTGCGAGTCAATCGTGCAGTTTGAGCAGGAGCTGAATAACGCGACTGAAAAAAAAGTGTATGCCCAGCTTTACCCTCCTTCAGGTAAGAGCTGGGTTAAAGACATAAGATAAAAACACGAGTAGACCAGGGCTACTGCAGGTCTGGTACAGTGTGTGACATTTCCTTTGCTGTGTATTAACATGTATGTGTCAAACAGCGTGTGTACTGACGGATGGCGGCGATGAACTTTTCGAAGACGCTGAAGGGAAACAGCGGCTCTGGAAGCTCCCGCAGGAAAAGCTTGAGAGCGCCGGTGATCACGTGAATCTCCTCCCACTGTCCGTCCTCCAGGTCCAAGTGCTCCTCTGCAGAAACAGAGGACAGCTTCAGTCTTCTGAAACCAAACTTTAGATCAAACAGACTTTGGGTTCAGATCCATCTGTTAGACCCGAACAGCTTCGTGTTGCCGCCGCAGGTCTGAACGATCCATCAGACCGTTTGAATCCAGGGAGAAATCACGTGACCGTTACCGAACATGAACTGAGTCAGCGACGCATTACCGTGGTCGGCTTTGTGTCGTAGTTTCTGGATCACGGCCAGGTTTCCGCTCACTCTGTAGATCCCGTCCACGTCCAGACCTGAACACAGCGAGTGAAGCCAGTTAGTAGACAAACACCTCTGTCCAGTTCATCAGTCACTGGGTTATACCTTTAAGAATTGTTTCATTTCCACCTTAGACAAAAACAACATCTGAATTCTGTCGCACAACACTTCACCATAAATCCCTGTTTCAGTGCTGTACGGCTGCAACATCATGTTAGATTCAGTACGACTACAAATCCAAGCTAATGAGCGAAATTGACCCACCTTCAACCATTAAATCACAACACGATGTGAGCCTTAACACACACACACACACACACACACACACACAAACACACGTTTTGATGTGCCTTGATGCATGCTCAATCATCCAGGTAAGTCAATCCCAAATAGGGATGGGTACCGGTATCCGGTGCCATGATGGCACCGGTTCTGACATAAACGGTAGTAACCAGACCGAAAAGCAGCGCACATTTCGGTGCTTTATTTTCCTGAGATGTCATACACTTTGGATTCCAGCCAATCATTTTACCTTTGCAAGCGTAGTAGGCGGGCCCAGGTACAGAAGCAGTCAAAAGTCTGGCTGTACTTCACAGCAAAAGATGCAAACTCAGCAGCCTGCAATAAGTGCTTTAAGCTGATACTGTCAAAGGAGGTCACACCTCGAATCTGATGAAACACCTGTCGATGCATAGCATTTTCTTAAAAGCCGAGAAATGCGCCGTATTTGATAGCTTGCTGCGAGACCTCACACCGAGCACATCTACTGCGGGTGTGGTGCCTGTTATCGGACCCGGAGTTAGCAACATCCCCCAAAAACCCGAAGAGGAGAGTCCTGGCCCCTAGCCCTGCCAGTGTAGCAGAAATGATGAGGATGATGATGCAGCAGCAGCAGCTTCTCTGCGTGAGTAGCTTAATGTTGTTCGTGTGTAATTTACGCTGAGTAGGCTAACCACGTTATTACATTAATGCATGTAAGGTGAACTAGCAAACACCGTGGTAGTTACATGCGGCTGTCTTCTTGTTTGATGGCAGATACTCCCTTCACCCTGGCCAAAAAGGCTAAAATGACCAAAGAAAAAGTGGAAAACAGCTAAACATGAGAGGTTTTTGGACAAAGTTTGTGTTTTTTCCATTGTTTAAGCACTGCTTCCAGCCAAGAGTGATACCATATATGCCCCATAGCTGCAGAAAAGGCTAACATTGTTATCTTTTTCCAAAACAACAGCTGAACATGAGAGGTTTTTGGACAAAGCTTGTGTTCTCCATTCTTTAAGCACCGGTTCGAGCACCGGTTCGAGCACCGTTTAAGCAGCGGCACCGTTTCAAAAGTACCAGTTTGGCACCGGTATCGGATAAAACCTAAACGATACCCATCCCTAATCCCAAAAGGTTGATTGTTCATCTGAATGTTTCTCACACTGAAAATGTTACGTCCAGATGAACAGTTAACCTTTTGGGATGTTTTGTTGTGCGTTTCCTGTAGCGCGTGGGTAACATGTGTGCCTCCGTCACCTCTGCGCTCCACTGTCCTGATGCACTTCTCCACAAACTTGGGGATGGTGCTGTGTTCTCGGTGGCACAGAGTGTCCAGGTGGCAGCCAAAGACGTTGTCTGGAAGACATTTCCAGTCTGATCAACGAGCTGCATGTTTCTGTGTCATCAGGCTTAGCATCATTTTACAGTTTTCATATCGTCTACATCGTGATTCACTCTTGATAAACTCATATTCGGATGCATTACTGTTTTATTAAGTTTTTCTGTTCATCTCTGGATCTTGTATTTACCCGTGCGCTGTGCACATGTTGATGTAAATGGGTTAACTCAGCTGCTAATTTCACTCATTAAACTAACACCAAATGAATATACAGGTGAGTCTGTTGTTGTAGTGAGTTAGCTTTGGATCACTGAGCGGGTTCATGCAGGTAAACATCTGCATCTGATAGAAAAGTCGATGATATTCACAGTTTGTAGCATTTAAAGGTCGGTGCATGGGATCGGGAGGCCTTTTTACCTCTGATGTATCCTCGCTCTTTGACGCTCTGCAGAGTCGGCCTTCGCTGCAGGAAGCGTCGCAGTTTGGACCGAACTCGCGTCTGCTCCGTGTCAGCTCCTGATGGGATCCTGCTCGCTGAAGATGCAGCAGAAGAAGAAAGCGTTCAGTGTTACTATGACAACCACTGTGCAATACCTGCCAATAAAACGTTCTTATTAATAAACTTATTCCATCACTCTGTGGGTCATTTTGAAAAGACATCAGAAACACCAGCTGGTAACATGTTTCAGCTCAGGGCCATCCTGTGCTCCTTTCCTGAGCTTTTAATGCTTCAGACCTTCATCAGGCCGAGTCTGCACAGATGTTAGAGATGGTTAAAGTTCAAAGACTCACATATCGATCTCCTGTCTTTGTCCTCTTTGTCTGAAGAACCATCGTCTTCACTGTCTGATAGGTGCTCCTGGTCCTGAAAACAGACTTCACTGTAAGCCAGTTCGCTCTGAAACAAAGAGCCTGAACGAGGCACGAGATTTCGAAGGATTACCGGTCTGTGTGCTCCGTCTGGCACCAGCTGTCCGATGGTGTCCTGGATCACTTTGAGCCAGTCGCTGATGATGCTCTCCTTGTCGTACTGCATCAGATACTCGCAGCCCTGACGTGTCTTCAGCTGCACACAAACACCACAGTGGTCTTCATCAAGCAGGTAAGAAGGGAAGCTGATGTAACTGGGGTAAAACGTACCTCCAGAACGTTCTTCTTGGATGACTTGTCTTTGCAGGCCCAGCTCACCGAAGCTCCTCTGAGTTCAACGGTGTATTCTGGAACAATCTGTGACGCTTTGCTCTGAGGGAAAACAAGTCATCATCATCCTCCTCCTCATCGCCGTCATAATTATAAGTTATAATAAGTTATATAGTTATGTGGATTGTGTATTTTGACTTTTGTTGCCATGAGGCCAGGTCTCTCTTGGAAATGAGATTTTTAATCTCAATGAGATTTTTTTCACCTGGATAAGGACTAATAATAAAAATAATCATCATCCTCATCCTTCTCATCATCATCATCCCCATCATCATCACCATCCTCATTCTCCTCCTCCTCATCGCCGTCATAATCTTCATCTTCATCATAACCTCCCTCCTAATGTTCGTTCCTCCGAGTCCACCCAGTCTTTTAAATTGCGTCTTAAAACTTTAGTCTGGCTTTTGATTCAAACTAGGTGGTTACTTCGTGGCTAGTTTTTGTTTCAAACAGTTGTCATATTGTTTCCTTTTAACTCTTTCTTTTCATTCTGTCTTGTGCTTTTGCTCTGACCGACTCTGAAGCACTTTGGTCAACTTTGTTGTATTTTTATTTGCAATAGAAATAAAGTTGATTTTTGATTTTTTATTACCTTCCTCCTCCTCCTCCTCATCACCATAGTTTAATAGCACAATAGGATCAATGATTCATGGATGGAAATCTAAAGTTTCTATATCGTAGCCATTTATTAATGCTGGCGGTATTGTTTGTTTAATAACTCATTGAATTCCTTCTCACAAGTTAGTTTTTCTCTGTTTGCCTTGTTCATTTATTAGATCAATCTAAGTCTTCCACATATGAAATCCAAACATTTCTCAGGTATTTAGTCCTGAGAAATGTTATTACTACAGAGAGTAGAAAACACAAGTAATGGTTCGAGGCAGAAGGTTCATTGAGCTCCTGTTGGACTATGTAAACTGATCCTTACAGCATTCCCGGCTGGTCGGGGGTCTTTATGGAATGTGAGGATCCCTCCATGCAGGACAGTCCACGACTGGCTCCAGTTCTTCCTGTCCAAAAATCAGCAGACACAGTTACCTCCGACAAAACCCACAGAACAGATACGAGCACACACCTTACCTTTACAATTGTTCTGCTCTCACCTGATCTTTTTTCCATTTTCAGCCACTTTAGTCTTGTTGAGAATCCCTGCTTTCTCCAGCAGGTGTCCCTGTAGGAATGCAGACACACAGCTGAGTCCTCAGGTTACCTGCTTTGAAATGTGACTCCTCTGCAAACACGGGAGTGGTGAGTCTAATGAAAGGCCTTTTATCAGCCTGTCTCATTTCATCCATCAGTCTGATCAGTGCTGGAAACATTTTTAAATACCTGAAAATCTTTCCAGGAACCAAACTCAAGGATTTATGTGATTATTCAAGGACACCTAAAACATTCTCGGCGGACAGAGGACCTCCTCACGGACACAAACAAGGCCTCGAGAGACCTCTTTGCATCCCTAATTAAAACATGACTGAACTTTTCATCTGACAAAGGAGGAGTTTGCTTTCAGGAAACACAGGAGGGACTTTACTACCACGTGAACCAAAGCTTCTCCACAGCAGCCATTTTCACAATCCAGTGTGTTACTCATGCATTAATCAAGGTTGAGCCTTGAAACTCCCACTGCCCTCGTGCTGCTGATCCTCTCCTCTCTGCGAGGCGGTCAGCTGATGCAGCACACCTGTACCTTCAACTTGATAAAAGCTGGCCCAGGTGTGGTGCCTTTTATTCATTCAGCAGAACTTACTGTGAGTTTGTTTTTAATAAATTCTACTTCATGTAATGTTGTCATGCACACACTTCTTGTTGTTTAGCTTGAGGCAGTAACACATGGAGTGGTGTCTGGGAGGGTAAACTCCTTTGGTAAGCTTACCGCTTGAGTCATAGTTAATGGCCAGCTTGCTTTGAAGTCTGCAACTATTAAACTTAGTGTTTGTTGATTTTAGCATTGGGTCCAAGATTTCTGGGAGTGTCACGCAAGACTGTGTTTGGTTTTGGTCCTTGGCTCATCATCAGAGACGATCTGCACATCTGCACATGGGGCGTTCACGGACACTGGGATGCACACAGCAGCATCTTCTTTTCATCTGCTCTCAGTTTTTATGTCTTAAACCATTTTCCTCATGAACTCTGGACAATGTGCACATGTTTCCTTTGCAGGTGGTTTCCTGTTTTATTTGTTGGTGCTCCTTTGAACGTTGCACAGAGTGAGTGAAGCAGCAGGTCAAAGACCAGCTACGTTCGTGTATAGAATCAGGCCAGGAATGTCTGCTGAGGCTACAGGAGAAGTAGGAGGACCACCAAAGTGTGGTGTGAACCTGTGGACAAAGTCTGATTCCGTGTGCACACCAGCCTCCAGTGTGGACACAGTCAGAGATGCTGGAGTTACCAGAACTAACAGCAGGGCCATAGAAAGAGACCAATCAGACCCTCAGAGCTGTTAATGTGTGATGGATCGGTGTTATTGAGCGATTTAAGGGTTAGTGGAGAAACACTGAGCAACTTTCTGGGCAAATTCAGCCTTACAGTAAAAATCTAAACACCGATAAACACACTTGAACTTCATGGTGTCAGGAAAAATCTTTCTAAATGTTTAACACGTAATACTGAGGAAGCACAGCAGGTGGCGCTGTCAGTCTGAACTGCCCAAAAAGTTCCCATCAGGCAGTGGTTAGTAAGATGTTAATGTGATGAGTTAGTGGAACCACATCTGCTGGAAACCTTCACTAATCTTCCCAACAGCCAATCAGGTGCCAAGACCTACATGCTGTGAGCTGGACCCTGTGCTCTGATTGGACAGATTCCTCTTCAGTCTGCACCTATTAGAGAGCTTGATGAGGGAGAACAGCATGACATCAGATCGACAAATGAATGAATGGATGAGCGGGAACGAGCGAGTCAATGCGAATGAATGGAGCCGTGATAGTGACACAGGTAAGTGTCTACCTGTGGACTGTCGGGGGAGGCGTGTCTGCTTATCATGTCAGTGTGATCGGAGA
>NW_024387308.1:200000-274472 GCF_900408965.1 Simochromis diagramma
TACAAAGCTCTTCACAATAAAACAGGAAACCTGTGAAAATGAACCATATATCATGCAAACACTCTTTTCAATATTTTAAACCCATTTTACTCCTTTTAGAAGGAATTCCTGCATTTTTTCTAAATATCGATTTGAACCTGTAAGCGTATGGGTTCACCATGTGAACCGCACTCATCATCTCTGTTCTTGCACTTCTTTTCCTCAGCTGCACGTCAGCTTCTTTCATCTGTCCTGATAGTTTAGCTCTCGTCTACATTCACATTCATTTCATGCAGAGTCTTTTGGCGCTGCTGCTTCATCTCCGTTTGGTGTTTAAGTGACCCGAACACAAAGATGAACTCAAAACACACCTGGAAAGGTCAAAGGTCGCCTTACCTGCAATCTGTCCTGTGCGCTGACTGGGCAGTTGGGGCTGGTCATGCCCAAGGAGGTAGAAGATGATGGGCTGTGGTCTGATGTTGAGAGGGAGTGGTCTGTGGGAGGTGGAGAGGAGAGGGAGGAGCCAGAAGGGCCCTGAGGCGGAGCCAATTTCTTCAGAGATGGGACGTTGGCGTAGATGGGCGACAGAGGGTCGGGCAAGCTTTGGTCCTACAGAGAGAGAGGATTTCTTCAACCACACCGTCAGACACAAAACAACACACTCTGAGTCGAAGCTGTGACATGTTCACGGCGTGGATTCGTCACAGTGTTTAGACCTCCTGCATGTGACATAACCCGACGACCGGCCGTGTCCTTCCTTCTTCATCTGGACGACAGAGCGCTCTGTGCTGCACGCCTCAGAGCCTCAAGTCATAAAACTACAGAACACAGACAACTATGAGCCCATTTAAAGCCCACCCCCAACCATCACCCACACACGGCAGCATGGCGGTGATGTTATCATCCTGATGGAGATCCAGCTTCATCTGCCTAACTTTCTCCTCAGAGTGAAAAGAATCATTGCAGAAAGCCGAAAATCTGTTTTTAATAAAGTTTACGGGGTTCCCACACCTCTGCAAGTCAGAGGAGCGCAGAGGAGACCACGGGTCCAAAGAGCGAGCGTTAGCAAAGAGCGAGCGTTAGCAGGGCTGCAGAGCGAGTCCTTACAGAGACGCTCAGAGCACGGCGACCCACCGAGGACGAGGTCCCCGCTAAACAAGCAGGAACCTGCTGGAGCGTCAGCCTCATTTACGGCAATCATCTGCTGCTGTACAGGAAGAGCTCCCCCCAGGGTTTATAAACAAACACACACACAGTGACTTGCAGTCATTTCCTGCAGACTTTCACTAAGCCTCACGTCTGATCGAGGAAGAAGATCTGGATGTTTTCAGTCTTCAGGGAGTCGAGTCCTCGTGGTGATGAAGACGTTTCACATCTCCACAACACCACAGATACACCGAGTTCTGATAAAACTCATCATCATCCTGAAGATGTTGGAGGTGATTCACCTTTGCCAAGATTTCCTCCTCTGAGCAGGGAGCAGACAGCTTCCTGTCACACTGAGGAGGCGAGTGTGGCCACAGGGAAACAAAGAAAGTGTTACATTTCACTTCAGGTCACTTTCATTAAAGCTGCCGGGTACGACTCCGGTGAGGCTCCACTGCTCAGCAGGCATTCTCATTATCATTAACTAAACTTTACTCATCATTAATGCTTGCAGACCGACCGGTCAGTGTGCTGGGCTTCGATGTTAAACACTGACTCATTATTACTGATGCATAGACTCACAGTTACATCCTGGCACTGATTTGACTCATTATACAAAAACCTTTTTTACAGCTGTAAGAATATTTACGCACGAACTTGAGATGCGACGAGAAGAAGAAGATTTCCTGATGTAAATAGTCAAAGTACATCCTACTTGTGCTTGCACACAGCACGGCACAGGTGAAGCAGGAATACTCCACAGGAGGATTACTCCACGGGAGTAACCTGCACATTTAGTCATCACCACCGGTGACTGGGGCAGCCCTGCAGCCCTGCAGCCCTGCAGTGTTTATCGACTGCAGTGTCACGTTAACCTGAACAAATCTGCTCTCCTGCTTTACTGCGACACGCTCCGTCTGCTCTGAACCTGCAGCTGCACGCAGGGAAACAATGACAACATCTCTATCCAGCATCAAAGTTTAATGCAGCATGTCTGGACTTACCCATAATGCATCTGTGGTTGTTTCAGTATCACCTAAGTGTGTCCTGCATCAAACCTCACCAGGAACAAGTCAGAAAGTCTTCTAGACTCCGTTTGTGTTTAGACTGCACAGGCTGTAGCCCCACCCCCTCTGATTCAGTAGCCCCGCCCCCTGTGAAGGGCAGTGTGATCAGGAGTCAACGCTGCTGAGCCAGATCACTGTTCACCGACGTCATGAAACATTTTATGACTCCATAGATCAACTTTGACGACCGCCTAATTTTCTTTCTGAGTCCTGGAATCACCTGGAATTCATCAAACTTCAAGTTTCCTGGAATCTTCTAATGGACATTTCCCTCAAGTCCCTGGACTCTTATCACACTTCATAAATAAGTCTTGGAGTTTTTCTAAAGCTTCAATAAATCCAACGGCCAAATCTTCTAAAAGGATTCAGCAAACACTCCAAAAACACAGCTCAAACGTCCAAACCAGCAACGTTAAACGTTCTCCGGGACTCGAACAGCTGGAGCCTCTGCTTGGACTCCCCGTTTGTCCTGGGAGCGCTGTAACACTGCAGGTCCACAGGCAGCTGCAAATGGGCATTTGCTGCCTGCAGGAAGCAGCCTGCAGCTGTCTCAAACTGCAGGAAACATGCAACTGTGTTGCAGTCCAGCAGCAGCTGTAAGCACACACACACTACACACACAAACACACTACACACACACACACACACACACACACAAACACACACAAACACACTACACAAACACACGCACGCACACACACAAACACACACAAACACACTACACACACACACACAAACACACACACAAACACACTACACACACAAACACACTACACACGCACACACACAAACACACACAAACACACTACACACACACACAAACACACACAAACACACTACACACACAAACACACTACACACACACACACACACTACACACACACACACACACACACTACAAAACACACACACACACACACACACACTACACACACACAAAAACACTATACACACTACACACATGCACACACGCACAAACACACTACACACACAAACACACACAAACACACTACACAAACACACACAAACACACTACACACACACAAAAACACTATACACACTACACACATGCACACACACACAAACACACTACACAAACACACAAACACACACAAACACACTACACAAACACACAAAAAGACTATACACACTACACACACACACACTACACAAACACACTACACAAACACACACAAACACACACAAACACACTACACACACAAACACACTACACACACACACACACACTACACACACAAACACACACAAACACACTACACAAACACACACACACACACACACTACACACACACAAAAACACTATACACACTACACACATGCACACACGCACAAACACACTACACACACAAACACACACAAACACACTACACAAACACACACAAACACACTACACACACACAAAAACACTATACACACTACACACATGCACACACGCACAAACACACTACACAAACACACAAACACACACAAACACACTACACAAACACACAAAAAGACTATACACACTACACACACACACACTACACAAACACACTACACAAACACACACAAACACACTACACACACAAACACACGCACGCACGCACACACACACACTACACACACACAAAAACACTATACACACTACACACACGCACACACGCACAAACACACTACACAGACACACCCACACACACACACACACACACACACAGAGTAAAAGCAGCCAATCAGGAGAGGCTGACTTTATGACTGCCCTTTAACCAGGATGCAGAGCTTTTATTTCTGCGACTGACAGGAAGCTGGCTGACTGATGACCACAGGAGCCAGTAAAGTCCTAACGGTGCAGTGTCACAGAAAAACATCCGGCTGCAGCTCATTTAGTGCAAACACAGCAGCGCGCTCAGCCGGCCACCTCACCTGGGACACACCTGGCTTCAGGACAGCCTATGAGGAGGAAACAGCTTCAAACACGAGATGACTCAATCTGTTCCACCCTCTGGGTAAACAAACCACCTGCTGAACAACATGAAAGCAAGACATCAACTGCTAAAGGTCAAAGGTCACCCAGAAAACAGCAGAGCTGCATTCTCGATGCTCCACCAGTCAGATAAGGAAGTCCCAGAGAGCTGATCATGTGGACGCTGAGTTTCACTGAGACTCGTCAGACCGAAGACGCTGAAAACCTTTGAGTTCTGAAAGGAGCTGAAGGTCAGAAACACTCTGGCTGAACCCGCTCCATCTCCACGCACCAACAGCTGATTTACGGCCTGCTGCCACCCACCTTTACTGAGGCTACGTCCTCCCGCCCACACTGAGACGGTATTTTGGGTCAAGGAAAACGCAGCGTGGTGAAAACGCTCCTCAAAGCAGAAACATTTGAAAACGCCGTTTTCGCAGTGTGGACAGCGAACCCGGAGACTTTTCGAAAACGATGACACATTTCAGTCATATGATGCAGTCATGTGACCAATTAAACCAAGATAGCGGAGGGCAGTACAGCAGTTGTTTTGTTTGCAGTTTTGACAGCCCTGTTAAAGATTACAGTTGTTGCCCGTTGCTTGAACACTATAAAGCCATGCTTAGACTAAAGTAACACAACTTGAAGCTTTTGTTACCAGACCGCAAACACATGTACCCATACCTTAAACAAAAGCACTGCTTTGCACTCTAGTTGCAATTATGCAACACACATGGTCCTGCATACTACACTCTATTTCATACATAAGACACTTCGTTCACAAAATGAAATTTCAGGGTGCCATTTGGAAAACACATGTATCCAAAATACAAAACACATCGGGTAATTGCAACCACTCAATACACAGCTGAAGGCACTTACTTGCAAAACTGAACACCAATTAGCCAACTACAAAAAGCCCTCAGTTCAGCCAATTCAAGAACTTTGCAAGCATGGATGGAGGGAGAGCAAGAGGAAGAGGAGGAGGAGGTCGAAGAGGCCATGCACGGACCCATATTTCTGATGATATAAGAGCAACTTTGGTGGACCATGTCATCAACCACGGCCTGACTATGAGGAAGCTGGGCAGAGAGTCCACCCACATCTAAGCCGCTTCACAGTGGCATGTGCAATAAGAACATTCAGACTAGAAAGCAGGTCTGTCTTCACCTCTCTGCCTTCTACTCTACTCAGATGGTTTTCATAGCACTGTTCTACAGTATATCACCATATCAAGTGTGCAGGGTACTGCAGGGTGCTAATGCTGCTTTTGCAGCCAAAGGGGTAGTTTCTGTGAAACATACCATGATTACTTATATTGAAGTACAGTGTTGTACAGTGGATGATACAGTATATACAGTAAAGTACTGTAAGAAAATAAGCAAAGCGATGACAGTATGTGGTTGTATTTCTCTAGAATGACTCGAAGACCTTCTGGGGCAGGACGCCAACAGCAGGCTGTTCACACAACAGCAGGAACTCGCCGTCGTGGACCTAGTGAGGGCAGACAATGCCATCCGTCTCCACCAGCTACGAAAGCAAATACTTGCAGACAGGCGAGTGTTCAACAACATAAACCATGTGAGCATCACCACCATCAGACGCATCTTGGGAAAACTCAGCATCACCATGAAGCAGCTCTACAGAGTCCCATTTGAGAGGACCAGTGACGGGGTCAAAGGACTCCGAGCTGAATATATACGGGTACGTGTAACTGTCCTTTACATGACAATACAGTATTGGTGAAATCCAGCAGCAGCTGAATATGTACCATATCAGTACCACATGGATCCATCCTGAGAGCTACACAGGTACCTGTGTGATGGGTAAGGGTCCTGTATGTGTAGCACTGTAGTGCAGTAATATGTTCTCTTTGTTTTACAGAGAATCTCGGCCATGGATGGAGCTGCACAGCCTCATGAATTCATTTTCATTGATGAAGCTGGATTCGACCTGTGCAAAACAAGACGACGGGGTCGTAATGTAATTGGCCAAAGGGCAGTTGTGCACGTCCCAGGGCAGCGCGGGGGAAATATCACATTGTGTGCCGCCATAAGCCTTCGAGGGCTTCTGCATCATCATGCAAAACTAGGTCCATACAATAGCCAACACATACTCACATTTCTAGATGCTCTCCATGATATAGTTGTACAGAACAGAGCAGATCAGCCCAGGTTTGTGGTGATATGGGATCATGTCAGTTTCCATCGGCTGCTCTGGTCCAGGCCTGGTTCTCCAACCACAGCCAACTTGAAGTGGTATACTTGCCCCCTTACTCACCATTTTTAAACCCTATAGAGGATTTTTTTTCGGCTTTGAGATGGCGTGTATATGACCGCCAACCACATGCCCGCATGCCTCTTCTGCAGGCAATGGAACAGGCCTGCGGTGACATTCAGGTGACAGCAATCCATGGATGGTTTCGACATGCAAGAGGATATTTTCCCCGGTGCCCAGCGGGAGAAGACATTGCTTGCGATGTCGATGAGGTCCTGTGGCCAGACCCCAACAGACGGCGGGATCCATGAGCCCACATATGCACAATTGTCATGATGTTTTGTGTTTACAGTATAGTTTTTTGGTTTTTTTGCTTGATCTGAATTCATGGTGCTGCAGTGGACAATATTGAGTAGGCCTATTTGCTTTTTTGGTTGTTTGTGTCTCCTGAAAATATGCCTTCTGCATAAACAATGGAAATCAAAGACTGCAGTGTTTTATATAAAGTAGACTAGTGTGTGCCCCTGATCTGTAAGTGTTTGCATGTGATGCAAGTATGTGTCATTTTGTCAAAGGAATGTTAGGTTTCGACAGCGGAGTTTCAATTTGGCACAGATGTGAATGGTATATTTCCCAGTGTTGTGTCATGTTTACTTGTGTTTAGAGTTTTGGCACAATGAGCGAAGTTTTGCAAAATGTGTTCAAGCAAAGGGCAAAAACTGTAATATCAGTTGAGCCGCCAGCTCATCTTTAAACCCAAGCAGCAGAAAAAAGTTCAAACTCTGAAAACTCAAAACGGTTGCTTTAAAGGCGACGCCCACACTTGATCTTCATCGTTACCTGCTGACATCAGAAAGCAATGCGAGGAGTCGGATGGTCACAGAGGTAAGAAGCAGCTGCTGCTCATCAAACACAAACTGACGGCGCTAACGTGACGTTGAACATGATTTGAACTCCCCTGAGGGTAATGTCTACAAGTGGGTATTGATTATCAATTTATCGATTAAAATCGATTCTAGCTTGGATTACGTGATATCGATTCATTAAAATCCTGAATCGATTTTTAAATATAATTTTATTTTGCCCGAAACGCCAGAATCTCAGGTTAAACCTCACAAAATTTCAACAACCACCAAACATTTAAAACAGTAACTGAGAGCAGGAACAGGCTTCTGCACAGAGACGTAAACACAAAGCTTGACCCGCCGACACATCAGAATCATGTGACTTTCTCACCCGACGATCTACTGCAGAATATTCTTATAAAATCTCAGGCCAGGAAAATCTTTTTCTGTTTTAACCTCACTTACTTTGACACAAAGGCCTCTGCTGTGATGCTCACACCGTTGATAAAGTCTCACAAGTGTCAGCTTTCTTTTAATAGATATAAAAAATGGAAATGTACTGATGCATGATCTGAATTATAATATTTCTGACTGAGGCAAAATTTCCCAGATTCAAATTGAATCGATTCTAGAAATCAGTGACGATACTCAGCCCTGGTTAAAACCTCAGAATCACTTCTTTTATTCCAGTATTTCCACCTTAAACCCGTCTCTGCATCTAATTTATTTATCTAATTTATCTAATTTAAACCCTGAGTGTCCACAGCTCGTGTGCTCAGATCACAGCAGCTGGTCTACCTGCTCCATGACTGAAGAGCAGACACACCCACTTCACCACACACTCACTGTTGTAATTACACATCAGCGAGGAGCTCACAGCCGGAGCAAGCAAGCAGACTTTTACTAAGTAAAGCAGCTGAGCGATGCTGCAGCGTTCAGCGCTGTCGCCTCACAGCACCAAAGTCCGGGGTTCAACTCCAGTATCTGGGCGGTTTCCTCCAAACACGTGCAGTCAGTGTCTATGTGTTAGACTGGAGACCTGTCCAGGTGTACCTCTCACCCTGTGACAGCTGGGAGAGGCTCCACCCCCCTATCACTGAACTGGATAACCAAAAGAAAACGCATGGACGGATGATTAAAGCAGCTGAACGGCAATCTTGGATAGGAGGTGCTCTATCTGCTGTAATGCAGCGTGATTTAACCTTGACTGAAGACTGTTTTCACCTGCAGGTGTCGCTGCAGCGTCATCCTCTCGCAGTTTCCTGTCCGACCCTGAACACATCCTGCCAGCTGTGACATCACTACAGACCCTGAACCGTGGAAAAGCTCCCCTCAGTAACCCTGCCCGCACAAATGTCTGCTCTCTGTAGGTTTTAAGCAACTTGAGTTCAATGAAATTATTTTATACAAATAATACAAAGTTAAACTACACAAATATTTAAAAAACAGTAAATTATTAAATTTAAAACCAAAAGAAAGAAACATTAAGATCACAACTAACAAAAGCAGTAAACAAAAAATAGTTTTAAACTAAATCTTTAAACTAAGTTTTCTTAAGCTTCAGTGGGTCTGGAGGTCAAAGGTCAGCAGTTTGTTTCTGGTATGCTGAGAATTAAAAGAGGAACTGGCCTTTTCTTTTCCTCCAAAACTTGTTTCCTGTGTGGAAACTGCAGGAAATGACACGCTGCACAGGACTTTTATTTTGGAGGACTCTGTAACATGTTGTTCTTTAACCGTTCCTGAACACTTATTTTTGCCTTTGTGCCATTTTACCAATCATTTCAATAAAAGTAAAGTCCAGGTGTTGTAAAAAGATATTTGATTACATTAAAGTCAACAATCAGAGACTTTATCAAAGGGTCATTTTCATAGTCTGGGGACTTACCTGTGTGGGAGGTGGGGCTGGTGCAGCCTCAGGTGTTGCAGGCTCGACCTGTGCTGCAGGGCTCGCTCTCGCTCCGACCAGAGCCTCCAGGTCCAGGTTCAGGTCCTGGATGGACTCGTAGATGTGGTGTGAATCCTCGCCCTTCACTGAGTCCCGCCCCTCCTCATCGCTCTCCTCCACGCTCTCCTCCACGTTTGCTTCTTCCTCTGCCAGCTCCTCCTCATCTGGCTCTATTGGAGACTCGTGGCCATCCGGACGTCCTGCTGGGGATGAGGACATGTTGTGGAGGCTGCTGTGGGGCGGGATCACTGGTGTCTCCACCCGGATGGGCTGGGCTTGGGGCCGGGGCACTGAGAGGGGGTCTGCCGGACTGAAGCTGGGAACGCGAGGTTTCCCGGCGTCCCTGGCGTCCTCCACGTAGCCTGACAGGTGGGGCGGCTTCTTGCCATCGGCAGAGTTTGCAGTTCTGTTGTTTGCTGTTGACCCGGGCTCTGCAGGACCAGCAGGGGCCCCAGGTAGCCGAGGTGCCACATCTTGGAAGTCTAGCGGGACGCCAAATGTAGACATCCGATTTTCATTTTTGTGGTGCCTTTTGACCGCATCGGGTGTGAGTCTGATGGTCATGTCATCACTTGGTTTGGTTCTGGACTCTTCTAGAGGCTTTGGGATGGGGACAGGCACCGCCACAGGGATTGGAGCCACGACAGGCAGCACCAGTTCGGGACTGGGAGGATCAGCAAAGTCCAGAGGAGACGGTAACTCCAACGGCAGCTCTTTGACGTACTTGGCCGGAATGTAAAAGGGCTTGGAGCTGCGATCCTCCTGGACCTGCCACCAGTGGTTGTTGGTCTTCGCCAGGAGGATGTAGCGCTCATTGGGTTTGATTGTGACCAGCGCCCCATCCCGACCCTCGTACTCGTACCCAAATTCCACCAGAACCAGACCCAGACCTGAAAGAAAGGATTAGACAGAGGAACAGAAAAGTTTCAAGAGGCTGAATGTGATGACACAACGGGCCACAGATTTTAACCCAACCTTCTCAAAGCTGCTGTGTTCAGTTTTTGAGGTCAAAATGAGGTCCGGTTCACTTCCTGAAGCTATATGTAGTTTTAAAGAAGGCAGACGAGCTGGTCACGAGCAGGGAGATGGCAGTAATGTGAAGCACATGTGCTCATGTGCTGTGACTGTGAACATGCAGACGCGCCAGAGCAGCGCCATCGAACGCTCCTCTACAGCTTCATCAGGTCTTAATGTGGTGATTTCATCCAATCAGAGTCTAAATAAGCTGGAGTTCACCTGCAACAGTAGGGTGACTCACCTTTGCTCTGCAAGGAGGACGTTGCTGCCATTTTGACAACCCTGGGCTTTTCAGGCCCCGCCCCCTCGGGAAGATCTAATCTGAAGGTAACTGGTCAAAGATCACTCCTGATCCTACACCCCCGTCCTAAAGGAAAAAATAAACAAACACACAAAATAAAAACAATGCCTAGCAAACAGACAAAGATACAAACACACCTACACGAGTATTTTTGAACACGCAGCTGTTTCGTCCACGTAAACGGCGTTTCAAATCACCGAAAACAGAGTTTTTTTTAAACTCCTTTTTTGCGTTTACGTGTGGACGAGGAATACAGAGTTCGTCACGCAACGTCAAAGGTATGTGCCTTTTTCCACGTCACGCTGTGGCCACGTTATTGTTTACATGAGATGAATTGCAGAATGACAGAGAGACAAAATACTGTTAATCTGACTGTCTGCAGGTTTTACACGCAGTTACTGTCCCTCCATTTACAAAGGCAGAGGCGTCACGGTGTCATTATTTTACTGTAGTTGTTTTTTCCTGTGTAATAATATTCAACATTGCTGTCAAAACATTTTTCAAAAAATGCCTCTCTGTGCAAAATGGGTTTAAAAACATAAACAGCTGTGGGATCCTGTTTGTCTCTGATTCTGCAGGGAGACCTACCTCGGCACCTGTGCAGGTGAAGCCAAAGGGAAGATTTGCTTCACCATATTTTCTAGTCTCTAGTCAGTGATGCTTCAGCTCCTGCTTTGCGTTTGTGTGGGAGCCCCGTGCTAGCAGTGCGTAAGTGCCCTTCCCCCTAACCCATTTCCTTTTTTTCCTTTTCATACTGCAGCGCCCCCCCTGCAAAGGCTCTGCGCCTAGGGGGCGGGCCCCACACTTTGGGAAGCTCTGCATTAACACGTTTAACAGGAATTAATTATGATCACCAGAGCTTCCCAGAGCTTCATTTTAAGCCAAAGACTAGAAAATATGATGAAGCAAATCTGCCCTTTGGCTTCACCTGCACAAGTGCCGAGGTAGGTCTCCCTGCAGGATTGGTTTCCCCTTCATCGGGAGCAGCGCTGGGCTGTTCAAATCACGGACAAACAGGATCCCACATTCTTGATTTTTAGTTCACAAACACTTGTTGTAATGAGTAACTACTCCTGACATTTTGGAGGTGTTAGCTCTTTATACAGTAAAGTTACAGCAGGATACAAATAACATCAGGCTGATCCTGCCACGATTTGTTCAAATCACAGACAAACAGGATCACAGCTGTTTATGTTTTTAAACCCATTTTGCACAGAGAGGCATTTTTTGAAAAATGTATTGATGCAATGTTGAATATTATTACACAGGAAAAAACCGACCACACGTAAAATAATCACACCGTGACGCCTCTGCCTTTGTAAATGGAGGGACAGTAACTGCGTGTAAAACCTGCAGACAGTCAGATTAACAGTATTTTGTCTCTCTGTCATTCTGCAATTCATCTCATGTAAACAATAACGTGGCCACAGCGTGACGTGGAAAAAGGCACATACCTTTGACGTTGCGTGACGAACTCTGTATTCCTCGTCCACACGTAAACGCAAAAAAGGAGTTTAAAAAAATTTCGGTGATTGGAAACGCCGTTTACGTGTGGAAGAAAGGTCCAAACGCATAGAAACAGCTGCGTTTTCAAAAATACATGTGTAGGTGCGGATGTAGCATAAAAGAGTTACTAGTTTATTTTATTACTGCCTGTAATTTATTGCAGTTTACTTGTATTTGCTTAATTGTTTACTAAATGTTTGAGGTGTGAAATAAACTGCAATGGAGCAAAATATGGGTGTGTGTGGTTGGAGGATGTTTTGTGCGTGCGCGGGGGGGGCGGACCATTTTTCTTGTAAAACAAAGCAAAAAAAGTTTGGGAACCACTGTGTTAATGGATGAGAGCGGTGCAGAAACCAGGAGGCGTGCTGATTCAGTTGGTGTTCCTACGCAAAGCCTTCGCATCTGTCTGATGATACCATCAGGTAGATGCTGGCGAGCTCGTGGAAACACCTGTATAACCCGTCTGTGGGCCTTTCTGTCTGATGAGCTGTGAGAGCTGAGCCAACTGTAGCACATCTACAAACCACAGTTTTGGGCGCCACCGCATTATATCAACATAGAACCGTAAGCTAACCCAGCAGACCTGCCTTTTCACTGCAGGCACAGCGAGAACATGGCCGCTGCTCACAGTCTTTGTCTTCTTAAGCACCCGAGGCTCACTTACACATTTCACGCTTTTCATCCAACATTCACACTGAAAAATGCATCAGAGAGCAACTTGGGTTCGTACCTTGCCCAAGGCTATCTGTCTTTCCTCCATGTCTGTAAGATTCTAGTTTCCCTGACTCACGTTTCTAACAGCTGTAGAACGAACATCTCTGAATGAATGAAAGTCTCTAACACTGAGGAAAGGACAGACTGTCTTCATGGACTGAAAGCAGAGGAATGACAGTTATCAGCTCCTCTGCTTTCATGTCAGAACAGGTCAAAGTGAGGTCTGAACTCCTCCCACAGCCCCGAAGCAAAAACACTTCAGTCCACTTAACAAACATCACATTTATCTCCCAGCGCAGTGAAGGAGTTAACGCTGCTGTGTTTCATTAACCAAAGACAAGCAGTTGGAACAAATCAATGGCTAAAATAGGTTAGCTCTGTTTCACACAGAGAGTCCGAGGAAGCAGACTGCAGGCTGAAGCCCGTCTGCTTTCAGTTTTTCAGTCCTTTGTGTGAAACCCTCACTGAACATTCAAGGTTTATTTTTTCCTCATATCCATGTAAACTACATAAAACTAACACACGAGGACAAAAACAGTGATGAAATGTATCGACACTTCAGTTAAAACGAGACGAAAACATTCTGGACAGACGAGATCCAATCAGAACTAATTAGGTTAACTAACATTAACTAATTAGGTTTATTTACTTTCCGGCTCTTTGAAACGTCGGCAATAAGGTTTTTAAATGGACTCACAATGAGGTGGAGTTGTTGCTGCGAGTAACACAAAAGTACAAAGTTGCACAAGTGAGTGAGAATTAAAGAATTTGAAGAAAAGCTCTCTGGAGCACGTACAGACTGATGTTAATCTTTAACAGGGCAGTCAAACAAAACAACTGCTGTATAATGTCCTCCGCTATCTTAGTTTAATTGGTCACATGACTGCATCACATGACTAAAATGTGAGACTCAGATTTAGCCATTCTTATATTTGCTTGTTCTTATGTTTTTGTATTTTTCCACACCTCCGTTGCTTGTGAAGCTCACACACAAGAATTTCACTCGCGTGTTCTGTACCCGTGTACCTGCACATATGATGTGAAAATAAAAGTGATCTGATGTGTCATTGTTTTCAAAAAGTCTGCGGTTGCGCTGTCCGCACTGCGACAAAAAAGAACAAACAGTTTTCAAATGTATGTGTTTTCGAGTGTGTTTTTCTTGAATGAAAAGGCCGTCTCAGTGTGGACGGGATTCCAAAACAGAGAGAAAATTATGCGTTTTCAAACGAGAACGTATTAGTGCGGACGTAGCCTAAGTGTGCTGCAGTCTCCTGATGTTTAGTCGACAAGAAACTTGCTGTCAGAATTAACACTGCTTGAAAACTCGAGTCTATGCGGGCTGAACCCTCTGCTGAAGCCTCTGGTGGACAGTAGAGGGACTGCAGGGTTTGGTCAGTGCTCATTTTTCAACCTTGGGGTGGGGGGTGGGGGGTGGTAGGTGCGACTAGAATGTACTGCACCAATAGGAGGAACAAAACTCAGGTGTGAAGCACATGCAAAGGCATTTGAGGTGATTGTGACTGAAATGATGAACCTGGACCTGCATCCTCAGCATCAAACGTCACCACACGCAGACAGAGCTGTGAATATTTGGACATAAAGGACGTAGTTTTGTCCGTCCTGAAATCTGAGGCTGAGCTGAGGAGCACGCGCTGCATCACTACCCTGGTTTGAAGTTTGGCAGTTCACGTGCTCCCTGCCTGTTCCTTGAAGGGTCTCTGCACTTGAGCAGCACCTGAGTCTGTGTTTTGATTTAATTGGACAGAGAGAAGCAGGTGAACTCCAATGCAGCAGAGGTTATGTTGACTTGGACGTCTGTCCGAGATGTAACATGCCTCGTTCAGCCACTCAGAGGGAGTGCGAGGGATCTCCTGAGCTACAGCCACCCTGTCTGCAGTACGGGGCTATTTCCCTCCCAGCAGCCTCTGAGCCAGGCATTCGCTTAGAACAATAGCAGGAGGCTGATCTCAGGGCAGCTCTGTTTACACAGGGAAGCGCCTGCACTTCCTGTCTGCTGCAAGCCCCACCCACACAGCGGCATTGACCTCACCCCTCAATGACATCACATAGCGGTGTGTTTCCTGTCTTTGTGAAGGAACAACAGTGTGTGTGTGCTCACAGAGCAGCAGGACAGCCAAACATTTTCTCTGGCTCAGAGCTTTCAGCAAACATCCAATCAGCTGCTCTTTCATCAATGGACCTGGAAGCGACTGGCCTCAAACCTGTGAACTCTGGGCTCCTGTTACCCTGCTGCTACCCCACTCTTTACCCTCCTGCTACCCCACTCTTTACCCTGCTGCTACCCCACTCTTTAGCCTCCTGCTACCCCACTCTTTAGCCTCCTGCTACCCCACTCTTTAGCCTCCTGCTACCCCACTCTTTACCCTGCTGCTACCCCACTCTTTACCCTCCTGCTACCCCACTCTTTACCCTCCTGCTACCCCACTCTTTACCCTGCTGCTACCCCACTCTTTACCCTCCTGCTACCCCACTCTTTACCCTACTGCTACCCCACTCTTTAGCCTGCTGCTACCCCACTCTTTAGCCTGCTGCTACCCCACTCTTTACCCTACTGCTACCCCACTCTTTAGCCTGCTGCTACCCCACTCTTTAGCCTGCTGCTACCCCGCTCTTTACCCTCCTGCTACCCCACTCTTTAGCCTGCTGCTACCCCACTCTTTAGCCTCCTGCTACCCCACTCTTTAGCCTCCTGCTACCCCACTCTTTAGCCTCCCGCTACCCCACTCTTTACCCTGCTGCTACCCCACTCTTTACCCTCCTGCTACCCCACTCTTTAGCCTGCTGCTACCCCACTCTTTACCCTCCTGCTACCCCACTCTTTACCCTACTGCTACCCCACTCTTTAGCCTGCTGCTACCCCACTCTTTAGCCTGCTGCTACCCCGCTCTTTACCCTCCTGCTACCCCACTCTTTACCCTCCTGCTACCCCACTTTTTACCCTCCTGCTACCCCACTTTTTACCCTGCTGCTACCCCACTCTTTACCCTGCTGCTACCCCACTCTTTACCCTCCTGCTACCCCACTCTTTACCCTCCTGCTACCCCACTCTTTACCCTGCTGCTACCCCACTCTTTACCCTGCTGCTACCCCACTCTTTACCCTCCTGCTACCCCACTCTTTACCCTCCTGCTACCCCACTCTTTACCCCCCTGCTACCCCACTCTTTACCCCCCTGCTACCCCACTTTTTACCCTGCTGCTACCCCACTCTTTACCCTGCTGCTACCCCACTCTTTAGCCTCCTGCTACCCCACTCTTTACCCTGCTGCTACCCCACTCTTTACCCTCCTGCTACCCCACTCTTTACCCTCCTGCTACCCCGCTCTTTACCCTCCTGCTACCCCACTCTTTACCCTGCTGCTACCCCGCTCTTTACCCTCCTGCTACCCCACTCTTTACCCCCCTGCTACCCCACTCTTTACCCTGCTGCTACCCCACTCTTTACCCTCCTGCTACCCCACTCTTTACCCTGCTGCTACCCCACTCTTTACCCTGCTGCTACCCCACTCTTTACCCTCCTGCTACCCCACTCTTTGCCCTGCTGCTACCCCACTCTTTACCCTCCTGCTACCCCACTCTTTACCCTGCTGCTACCCCACTTTATACCCTCCTGCTACCCCACTCTTTACCCTGCTGCTACCCCACTCTTTACCCCCCTGCTACCCCACTTTTTACCCTCCTGCTACCCCACTCTTTACCCTGCTGCTACCCCACTCTTTACCCTGCTGCTACCCCACTCTTTACCCTGCTGCTACCCCACTCTTTACCCTGCTGCTACCCCACTTTATACCCTCCTGCTACCCCACTCTTTACCCTGCTGCTACCCCACTCTTTACCCCCCTGCTACCCCACTTTTTACCCTCCTGCTACCCCACTCTTTACCCTGCTGCTACCCCACTCTTTGTACAGCAGTGGAGTATGTGACTGATGTCGTGCTGTTTTCAGTGGACCGTGTTGATTTCTAGAAGAAAATCATGATTACTGATTATTATTTCTCGTGAATCGTTAGTCCGTCTTTCTGGTTTTCAGTGATCTGAGGTTTTTTGCTGTACAAAAACCATGAAGGAATTCACTCATTCATAAACAGGACCTTAAGAATCTTACTGTAATTTTGTTCATTTATTTATGACTTCAGTCATTTTTAATAATTATTATTGTTGTTTTTTCTCCTGCTGTTTGTTTGTTGCCGTTGCAAAGACAAATAAAGTTGTATTTTTGAAATCCATTGTTTTCTATTTAAACACCTGGGACAGGTGAGTTTCAGAGACGCTGGTATGTTGGAATGCTGCTGCCCCTCCCCCTCCTCGCGCACTGTGATTGTGTCTCTGCCGCACCAACAGGCTGGTATGTGACACACACACACACACACACACTGCTCTGTGTGACCACAGGAGCGAAGCATGTGAAAAAATAAACTGGAGGGTTTGTGGCGGGACACACCCTGTCCACCAATCAGAAAAGATAAAACATTTAAAGGAGAATCTGTGAGGGCCTCGTCAGCCATCCGTCAAGTGACATCATACACCCAGCAGCCAATCCCAGCTCGCTTAATCTAAAGACCGTTCAACCTTTACCCCATGTGAGAGCGGGTGTGGTCACAGCACACAGAAATAAACGAGTCCAGGTCATAAATCTGTCTGCTGGCTCCGCCCACACGAGGCTGGAACCAAACCGACGCTGACAGGAATGCACAGAGTCACACACATAAGCATCGCACACTCTCAGCACAAACACACGGCTCTGACTGGCTGGCACCTGCCGCGCTCTCCTCGCACGCTGTTTCAAACCTTTCAAACTTCCTCTGTAACCTGATGCTCAGTGAGCCCCGTGAAAACAAATAGTCCCCACACACTAAAACACTGTGAGTGAGGGTTCAGGTTGAGCCCGGTTTATGCAGTTTGTGGAGAATACAGCACACAGCCCTGTGTCCAAACACAAACTAAACACATTTATCACTTATTATAACATTATTATAAACACATACTACAGTGGCAGGCTTATTCTATCTTATTATTGAGCTCTTATCTGTTCATGCAGATGTTCAGCTTCTGTTGTTTTCTGAAACATCTTAATGTAATAAACTGTATAAAAGCGAAATGCGTTCGCACCTTGTTAGCATACAGAATTATAACGTGCAGAGTTTTTACCTGATGAGGAACTCCGTCCTGCGGCGTGGAGTCATGTGACCCGCCTCTAAAAACTTCAGTGGAAGCAAATTCTTTTTTCTCTTATTCAAGTTCTTCTCGGCGTCGCACAAAACACACGATGAACATGTGTGATTTAAATATTTTAGCATTATTAAACATACAGAACACTGTTACATGTGGTTCTGTATGTTTCATGTAAGATGTGTCCCTGTGTAATAACACAAAACGTGTCTAATAAGATTCAGACATAAAACATGTGCTGTGTTTCTGTCTGTGTGTGAGGAATGCAAGAGCACGTATCCAAACCCGGGTGAACCTTCTGCATGTTTACAGCCTGTCGAGGACTTTGACCACAACTTTGTAAAATGTGTTTAGCAGGTTGTTTTCAGAATAAAAGGCCTGGCTCCATTTCAGTGATGAAGGCCCTTCTTTCCTGTACCGAGCTCTTCCTTTGACTCTTTCTGTCTTTAGCTCTTCACTTGTGATTTGTGGCGATAAAACAGTCAAAAGGGAATATTTCCGAGGCCTGTGAATGTTTACCTCCAGGTTTGAGGTGTGCGTCGAACGACAACTTTTGGACCGTCCCATTTCTAAGTGTAACCACCAACAACAACCTAGTTTGCAGTTACAGTAAAACCTGTTCTTATGCCCGGCGGGTTTTCAGACACACTCTCACTACAGTTCTGTCATTTCTACAGATTTTTAATGAAGAGCGAAAAAAAAACCCTCAGTCTGAAATCAGGACACTGTGTCACACCCGGTCACACACACACACACACACACACACACACACACACACACACACACACACACACACACACACACACACATGCACTGAATCTAAAAACAGACTCATATTCCCCATAATGCAGGTGTGGGACCAGGACCCCATGACATAGGGTTTACAAGTCCACTGGAAACGCTTTTATCTAGACAGACACAACAATACACAAAAATGTAACAAAGCAAATGTCTTCAACTACAACTGGGTACACACACACTCACTCACACGCACACACAGACACACACACAGACACACACACAGAGATAAATTGAGGGTTTGTTGTGTTTTACCTGCAGTAAAAGTCAGATCCAACCATCCTACTTCACTTTTTTCTCTTCTGATCTTGGAGGGGCGAGCCCCGATCACTCAAACAGGTTTCTCTCTCTCTCTCTCTCTTTAGCTCCGCCCTCTCTGACCTGCCAGTCCTGGCTTGTCTTCTTTCCCCTCCTTTCCTGAGATTACATCCTGTCTGCCAAAGAAGCCACAGTCAGACCCTCAGTCCTCTCTGGGCAGACCAACAGCGCCCTCTGGTGGCCCTCGCCGGTGGTTCATTATTACCCTTGCAGTGGGTACATATGTAATTATGCGATTTAAAAAAAAATGGGCACAAACAAACTGCACGCTCTTAAACTTAATCGAAAGTTCAAAATGTAAAATAACATGGACTTTCAGTGCTTTTACTCCATTTAAAACATGGAACGTTTTTTCCTTTTAGTCTTTTTGACGTCATGTTTCATTTCCAGTGTTACCAAATTAACCTGGAGTAAAGAAATATTTCTGCCTGCTTACTGAGGCTGCTGCAGCCTCCAGGTGTTACTGAGCTCACTGAGCTTAAACGCTGGACTGTGAGCTCAGGTAGGTGACGACCGTCTGCAGGCTTCTCTGAAGCTTGATCAGGAGATCACGTTAACACCCAGAAGCAGGACATGGGTGAACCGTCAGGGTTTTGTTTTTAGTGGCGTGCCAAACAGACTGTTGTGTGCCCTGCCCCTGATGTTAGCCAGGTAGCTGGTGACCTGGTGGAGGTTCTGAGATTAATTAGTAAACGATTCATTTGGGAATGATTTGGTTTGATGGGCACACCTACGCCCGCTGGTAAATCATCGTGTACAACTCATGCTTCAGATGGAGGCTGTGCTGGACCTGTAAGTGTAACCGGTGTGTTCCTGCATTGTCTCCGACAGAAGGGTAGAAGGAAACACTTCCAAGTAAACAACTTTCCAGCTCCTCTCCCACAGGGGAACTGTAGAAAAGGGGCTGCATTTATTTTTACATTAAACATGAAGTACAAACTTACATGGAAAAAAAACACCTGACATACCTGACAATGAAAGAAAGACCTCCAAGTAACATATAAACAGTGTGGACGAGCGTGAACCAGACTCACTACACTTTCATGCTAGCATTAACAATGCCTCTACACACGAGACACACACGTACTACACACAGCATTTAGTAAAGACAGTCGTAATGACGACAATAACGAACTAAAACACACAAAGACAAACATCAAGGTGGATAAAGATATAATTTGGAATAATTCCCCCACAGGAAATTATAGGAAAGGAGAGAGGCCAGAGGGGTAGCCCAAATTTACAGGGTTGCACCAAAGAAGAAGAAAAGGATGCAGAGGCGCTCTAACTGATAATAAAGATGACTACAAACTTGGAGGTCCTAAAGGTCGGGTATACCAGGGACAAATGTGGGTTTTAGAACATATTTTGTGTAATTATAACCATATGTAATTAATGACCCAGTTGCATAAAGGTGGAGCTTATGGTGGAGCTGTAATACAGAGTTTGGATCTCAGAGGCAGAGATCATGTAAAACAAGTTTATTGATTATTTATCAATAAACAAACATGGATTTGTATTTCGTGCTGATGAACGTGATGCTTCTGGAGCTTCAGGCGAAGACCCGTCATCTCAGATCTGAAACAGAGAAACAGTCGAATAATCACAGAGTCACATGATCACTCTGTCATGCTGGTTCTGGCGTGTTTCACAAGTTCACACACCACTCCTCACCATCGCCATGAAAAAGTAAAAGTTTTACCAAATAAAGGTAATTTTTTAAATGTTCTCTTAAAAAAATAACGAAATCATTCTTTTTGCTTCAGCTCGTGCTCTGCTGCTGTCTCAGTGCGAATAAAGTGAGGACATTTCTACAGCTTCATTTGGAAAGAGCAGGTTCATCACCTCCCATGTTGATATCGGCCAGACGCTCAGTCAGATGATCAGCCAGATCGTTCCTGGCGATGGCCCTAAAAATCTCAGTGGTAATGACCACGGCCTGATGGGGGCGATGCTGCATCATCAGATCCACAGTTTCATGTCGGTCTGCCCTCTCCTGCTGGTATGCAGGTATATCCCGCATCCTGAGTCCCAGTTGCCACTTGAAACTCTTAAACTGCTCCTCAGTCAGTCTATTCAGCTCTTCCAGGAGCAGTATCTTGACCTGTGCCCTGTTAAAAATCACACAACTTTAGATTCCTGCAGAAGAAAACTGGAAAAGCATTAAAATAATTCTGCTTTCCTCTAAGACAGACACTTCCTCACAGCCAATCACAGAGCAGCGATCAGGAACGCCCGGCAAGAAGTGAAACAGGAATGGCCTGCAGCGCTCTACAAAGGTGGATCGTCGTCTTATAGAGATAAGGGTGATTTCAGAAAGCATGAACGTAAACTGAGTTGCACGCACACACACACACACACACACACACACACACACACACAACAACAACATAACCACGAACACCCTCCCCCACCCAATTTTCCAACGACTTCTTCCTCGTAAAAACGCCGAAGAGTTTCAGGAAGAAGACGAACGTGAACGGATTGTGCGAATAGTTTAAGGGTTCATACAGGAAGTTTCACTGGCACGTTTATCCTAATCACATCCATAAGAAGGAAGGAGGTCGACAGTCAAGCAGAAGTCTCATTAAAAGTTCTTTAAACTTTAAACACTCACTGATTTTCTTCCATCGTGCTGTGTCCGCTCGCTCTGAAGAAGACTTCCTTCTTCCTCCTAGCTCTGTGACGTCAACACGCAAGGACTCCTGGGAATTTGCCCCGTATGCCTAGAGCCGTAGAGCTGTACAGTATATTAATAAATACAGGAAGCCAGACAGAAAAGAGGAACTTTGCCATATAAGCAATGTTTGTATTGAAACTGTGACGTGTAAAGTACCAAAATAAAACCTATATGAGACACAGTTTATAATTCTAATGTCAGAGATCCTGCAACTGGCGTTTGGGCTGTGCAGAGGTCTCTGTCTTCTGGAAGATGATTGAATAAAAAGAAATATAAATGTTTTAACACTATGAGTCGGTTTTCTCTGTTCTATCATGGGGACAAAAGAATCGGGGTTAATAAAATGAAACCAGAATACAACAACTGCAGAGGTTTACCTGAACACAGGTGTACTCTCAGTCTGTGTCACGGTTCTGGATCTTTGACCCAGGGTTTTGTGTTTATGGACTTTTCCATCTCAATTCCTGGTTTTGTTTTCTTGTGCTTATGTTGTTTGGTGGTTATTTGAGGTTGTTGAGTTTCCTTCCTGTGTTGTTTCCATGTTTATTCACCTCTTACGTTCTTAGTCTAGGCGTGTAGTGAATCTCCAGTTTTTACTTGGCGTAGTATTATTCTTGTGCATTAGTGTTAAAGATACAGGAGCATGATCGCTGACAGCTATAGGGTGAATCTCAGTGTCTGAAATGTCGCTCAGCAGTGAGCTGCTGACCAGAAAATAATCCAGACGAGAGTAGGAGTGATGGACATGTGAGAAAAAAGTATATTCCTTACTGGTGGGGTGAAGGGAGCGCCATGCATCGCGAAGACCAAAGTCGCTCATATACTGTTTGATTATATTTATGGACTGCCAGTTACGCTGAGTTCCTGCTGTATTGAGCCTATCCATGTCTTCATTTAGTCCAAGGTTGAGGTCGCCTACAAGAACAAGTGTGCCATCTAAGTGTTCAGAGAGTGCACTGAAAAAACCGTGAAAGAATGAGGGATCATCAGCATTTGGACCATATACACTTGCAATACATAGCTTTTTATCAAGTATAGATAGTTAAATGATTAAGAATCTGCCCTCTGGATCTATAACTGTATCGAGTACTGTGAAATTAATATTTTTATGTATTAAAATTGCTACTCCCCTTTGTCTAGAATTATAACAAGCTGAGAACACATTAGGAAACTCAGGTGTTTTAAGTTCATTCGAACCTCTAAGAGGTCTGTGGGTCTCTTGTAAAAGGACAACATCTGCCTGTAGTTTTTTGAGTTGGTTAAATATTTTTAACCTCTTTTCTCTGGAGCCAGCTCCATTTACATTCCACGTAACAAACCTTAGTGCCCCCACAGATGTTTGTGTATAACTAGGGATGTATGCTGTGTGTGTCGCAGGTGGAGAGAATACATCACCTGTTCATAAATAAAGAGAAGGAGAGAGAGAGAAAAAAATGTGTGGCGAGATGCTCCCTGAGTTTGACTATGTGTGTGCATATGTACTAATATGAGTAGGCTTGGCTTAAGTGTGTGTATCCTAAACGACTGTGTGCGCTGTCTGACTGATGCAAATGCACTGCCGTTGAACACATGACTGTGCGTGATCGTGCTGTGCCTATGTGTCGAAATAAAGGATGTTGTTTGTGGATGAGTGTGGAAGCAGGTGATCGAAGCAGTGAAATAAAGAAAGAAACCAAGGACAAGGGTGAGCAGCATAAAAACAAGAGGGGGGAAAGAGAGAAGAAAAAAACCCCCGGAAACATTCCAATTAAATCACTGACGGAGAGTGACGGTGTTAATTCTGCTATCATATCACACTTAAGATGCGATTTGATACTGGTAAGTTTAACAGATGTTAATGTTAAGTTAATGCAAGTTAGTGGGAGTGGATAGGGAAAGGGTGTAGCGGATTGTTATCTGGTGTGAGGTTAATACAGCCGCGGAGTGATGCCGGGGTCGCGGTGAAGCTGTCCATCCACGTACAGCTGGTCCACAGCGATGACAGCGCAGGAGCCCTTCTGGATGAAGCCGCGTCGGATTGGGAAGAGGACCCTGCGTCGTTCCAGGATCTCTTTGGGGAACTGGTCGTTCACGCTGAAGTCAGTTCCTTTTAATTTTCACCTGTTCCTTTTGTTTGAAGTGCTGAATTTGGCCACAATAGGACGTGGTCTCCCGGCCGGTGACCTCACGGCCCCCAAGCGATGCACTCTGTCGAAGGCGATGTTCTTTACGGTGGATTTTAATGAAGCTTTTCACATGATATAAAATCATAAAAGAAATATTAACTAGAGGGAAAGGCAAGATTGAATAAGTGGGTTTTTAGTCGTGATTTGAACAGTGCAATGGAATCAGATGTGCGGAGGTCGAGAGGAAGGGTATTCCACAGTACCGGGGCAGCCAGGGCAAACGCACGGTCACCCCGGGACTTCAGCCGAGATCTGGGTCGGGTCAGAAGTAGTTGAGTGGCAGATCTAAGTGTTCTAGCAGGAGTATGTGATTTGAGAAGTTCACTAAGATAACTTGGCACTAATTTATTAATAGTTTTGAATGTAAGGAGTAATATTTTAAAGTGAATACGGTACTTTATGGGCAGCCAATGCAAGCTAGCTAGAACAGGAGTAATAGGGCAAAATTTCCTGGTACCAGTCAAGAGGCGGGCTGCTGCATTTTGGACTGTTTGCAGTCTAAGAAGAAGAGAAGAGGGAAGACCGTAGTACAAGGAGTTACAATAATCCAACCTGGAGGTCACAAAAGCGTGAATAAGCTTCTCCAGGTCCTCATGCGGAACATAATGCCTAGCCTTAGAGATAAGGCGCAGTTGGTGGAAGCTAGATCTCACTACAGCAGACACTTGCTTATCGAGTTTGAGCGAGCTATCCAGCAGTGCACCCAAGTTACTGACATAGTCACAAGAAAAGCTAGCAAAGGAACCCAGGGCAGCACAGAGTTGGGCACGAGGGATTTTACTGTTGAACACCACAATCTCAGTCTTCTTATCGTTTAAAACGAGGGAATTACTCAGGAACTCTGAAATCTTGGGTGACTTGGATGTCTATTTAGCACATCAGTCTGATCCTGCCAAATCTGATGCCTGTGAGCTCATTAACAATTACACAAATCTTTTCGGTGATATACCCACTCAAACGCACGTGCTAAGTCACGATATTGATGTGGGTGATCACAAACCAATAAAGCAATCTGTCTACAGAGTAAATCCCACTAAGTGTGCCATAATGCAGCAAGAAGTCCAGTATGTTCTTGACCATGGTTTTGCCCGTTCCAGTAATAGTTCTTGGAACTCACCATCACTGCTCGTTCCAAAACCCGATCAAACCTCCCGTTTCTGTAACAACTACCGAAAGGTAAACGCTGCTAGAAAACCAGACTCTTTCCCACTCCCACGCATGGATGACTTGGTCGGCCGTGTAGGCTTGGCAAACTTTGTGACCAAACTTGACCTCCTAAAAGGATACTGGCAAGTCCCATTAACCAATCAGTGCCTTTGTGACACCCGACCACTTTTTGCAATACACGTCATGCCGTTCGGGTTAAGAAATGCTCCCGCCACATTCCAACGACTGATGAACACTGTGTTACATGGAGTCATAAACTGCGAAGTGTATCTGGATGATATAGTGGCCTATTCATCCACCTGGACTGAACACCTCAAAACCCTCAGTGAAATATTTGACGGCTTGCATGATGCTTCACTGACACTAAACTTGGCTAAATGTGAGTTCGGAAAGGCTGTTGTAAGCTACCTAGGGAAACAAGTAGGACAGGGTCAAGTCCTCCCTGTTGCCGTGAAAGTGCAGGCAATATTAAACTTCCCAGCTCCGCAGACGCGTCGGGAGCTGCGTCGTTTTCTAGGCATGGCAGGTTATTATCGTGGGTTCTGCAAAAACTTCTCTGAGGTAGTAGCCCCATTAACCAGTCTTGCCAGTCCAAAATCACCATTTGTGTGGTCAGAGACATGTCAGTTTGCTTTCGAAGCTGCCAAAGCTCTGCTTTGCAGTCCTCCTGTGCTGGCCGCCCCTGATTTCACACGTCCGTTCAAGCTTGAGGTGGATGTCAGTGCTTTGGGGGCTGGTGCAGTGCTTTTGCAGGAGGATGAACATGGCATTGACCATCCAGTCTGTTTCTTTTCCAAAAAATTCCTAAAACACCAATTACATTACAGCACGATTGAAAAGGAAGCCTTAGCCTTATTGCTAGCCTTGCAACACTTTGAAGTGTACCTTGGGTCCAGTCCCCTTCCAATCGTCGTGTTTTCTGACCACAACCCTCTCCAGTTCCTAACTCGGATGCAGAACAGCAACCAGCGCCTTATGCGCTGGTCCTTACTCCTCCAGGACTTCAACATTGAAATCTGGTACAAAAAGGGCTTAGAGAATGTCATGGCTGATGCCCTCTCTAGGTCATGAATCAAACATTTCATTTGGGGTTAAATGTTTGATTTTTGGGTGGGAGGAAATGTAATGATCCAATGTTATCAGTGTTTGTTTTGTGTGTGACTCCTCCCACCAGACAATGGCTGTGGGTGTTTTCCCCTTTTCTTTCTTAGCAGATGGACACTTGGGCGTGCCTGTTGAGTAGTTGGTTGGAGTCTCTTCCTGTCCTCGGATTGGATAATTGGTTTATCACCTCCAGTATTTAACCACCAGATGACAGCCACCTGTCCCCCCTCTCTCCTAGCCTCCACCATCCAACAGAGAGCCTGTGGTTTTGAGTCGTTGTTTCGTAGAGTGTCTTTGCCCATTGTTTTGCAAGTATGACCTTGTGTGTGTGTATCTGGTGTTAGTACCTTAATCTTGTAAATAGCTGTACATAGATTTGTAAAGTAGGAATTGTGTATTTTGTTCACCTTGTATATATTGTTCACTGCAGCATCCTATTAAGCGTGAGAAGTGATTTTTGTTGAATAAGTTTTCTCCTGTGTTTCCTAAGTTAGGTAAGTTCATTGTCTTTTTGTTTGTTTTCATTTGTGTAGGAAAGCATAAGGACCATTAGGGAGTTTTGTTTGTTATTTTTGGCACTGCTCACTGCTGAAGCAAATAAATGGCTGCTTAGCACTTTAAAAGGCACTACTGTTTGTGTTCTTTCTTGGGTGGTGCGTGAGTGGGGCCAATTGGATCATAACGCACCCGTCAGTGTTTCCTCTGCTCTTCGTCAGACTGTTAATCTACCCTTGTGGTTCTCCATGTTCCGTGTTCTCCGTTCCTTGCGTTTGTCAGCTTAGGTTTCCTGTTTTAGTTCTCTGTTCTGTTTTGGTTTTTAGTTCTGTGTTTTCTGCCAATCAGCATTAATAAATCAATAGCTCAGCTTCAGTTAACTCCTTCCTGCCTATAATCATCTGCATTTGGGTCCTCGCTTCGCATGATCTCGGTCTCATGGATCTTATTTGAAGTTTGGTGGTTCGATCCCCGGCTCCTTGTAATGAGAGACAGAGGGAAGACTGCCAAGTCATAGGACACAGAAGACCAAGGTTAAAGTTCAAAATGCAAATATTCAATCCAACTGGACATCAGCCAGAGAAGCAAATAATTCTGGTAAGGGGTAAAATCCAACTTCCCAAAAGTGACAGACGAGGAGATAAAACAGACTGAAGTACAGCGTGACCACTGATAGACAAATAAATGATTGAATCAGAACCAACACACTGCTCGGCCTACAGATCAATGACATCAACGTCCATGAACTACAGGACTCCTGGCCTGACCAGGTAGCTCTTCTGTGTTGTGCCGTCCTCTTAGCCAGAGGTTGTTTGGTTTCCCCGATGTATAAATCCTGCCAATCCTCCTGCACTTAACAGCGTACACTATGTTACTCTGTTTGTGTCGGGGGACCCGATCCTTGGGGTGGACCTATTTTTGGCACAGCGGGTTTTGGGGTTTAAGAGACGCAGTGTTCAGAGAAAACTAGTCTCAACTCCTCCTGACATGTACGGGATCACTACAGGTTTTCACTTAGTCAGAGGTTGTCCTTCTGTCCTGGATCAGCTGGAGCTTTCTTTTGGTGCCTTCCCAGCTTTGACAAAAGTCCAGCTGGGAAGGCTAACCTGCCACTTTTCATATCCTCCCTGGTGAATTTGATGTGTCGGTCCACTGAGTTAATGTGATCCGTGAAATGTGAAACGTCCTGAGATTTGATTTTCACCCAGGTGTCATCCATATATCTGAACCAATGACACACATCAACACAATAAGCACGATGTGCCACACCCTCCGTGAGGTGTCATCTCCACATCACTACTTGCAAAACATAACAAAACATGAGGCAGGAACAACTATCCAAAATCAAATGCTCAAACACAAAATCCATCTTAACAACAAATTAACGTCGAGACCTATGAAACGTGATCACAAACATTTAAGACTCAAAACCATGTTGTCTCTCATGCTTCTCGTTTATATGTCAAAGACAGTTTTTCTGGGGACTTATTCACTTTTATTGTTGTGACAGAACGTCTGAGTTCTGTGTTGCCCTTCTGGAGATAAACTCTCTGATCTCCTGATGGAGCATCCCTAGGATATCCAGCTTTGTGTTTATGGACTCTAAAACAGCGGTCCCCAACCTTTTTTGCACCACAGACCGGTTTATGCCCGACAATATTTTCATGGACCGGCCTTTAAGGTGTCGCGGATAAATACAACAAAATAAAACTAGTACCGGTACTGAAAAAAAGAAGATTTATTCATAACACACGTGAAAAGACCCAGGAAAACCGAGTAAACGACAAAAACGATAACAAAATAACGCTGAAAACCGATAAAAACCCTGAAAACCAGACATTTCACACCTGAGCCTCGACTCTCGCGGCCCGGTACCAAACGACTCACGGACTGGTACGAGTCCGAGGCCCGGGGGTTGGGGACCGCTGCTCTAAAACACTTACCCCAGGTCAGTTGTGAGTAGGTCTTCCTCTTTTTGTCGGTCCGCTTGGTCGGGTTGTCCGGATGTTTGTTGGATTCCTCCATGACACACTGCTCAAAATATAGGTTCCTCCACCCTGGATGCCGATGCCACTCGTGGTCGTATGGTTGTTAAATGTAAAGTGGAAGTTTGATCTCGTTTACTGAGAGCTGCACAAAGTCTGCCCTGTTCTGTGTGTGCTGATCTTGATCAGCTCTGCAGAGGTTTCAGCTGTTCGGACACGACTGACCCAGCTGGCAATTAAGATGCAAACTGCACCGATTATTCTCACAGGAAAGTATGCTTATTGAGTTTTGAGATTAATTTTATACTTTTATTTGAAAGCAAACTGAATCTTGTCTTTGTGCAAAAGTGCAAAGTTTCCCTGACCTGAGTGGACAGACTCAGTAAAGTAATGTTAAAGTACACCTGCATCAGTTAAAGAATGAACAGCCATGTTCATGTCAGTACAGACGCTGGCGCTGCAGCTCTGACTGCAGTGAGATATTATCGGGTTTATGTGGTGACTGCTGCTGATCTTAACAAAATCTTTTAAAAAAATATTCAGCTTTGGAGCAGAGTTTGTTTTTAACCCTGTCATGCATGAATTATGACAACCTCAATCAGGATCAGGCCTGAAAAGATAAATAAAAATACCTAAGAAAAAATAATAATAATTCATGCATGACAGGGTTAAATGACAATAATTACAATGAAACACATCAAAAATCTGCAGTAACATTTAACAACCAGCAGGTGGCAGGGTATGGAGCGACACATCAGTGTCCAATGTACTGGTTTATGTGCAAGTACACCATCAACACCAATACAAGTGCATACAAATACCAGCAAACAGCCTTTGAATAGCTGTAGTGACCACTGTGTGTGAAAGGGTTAATGTGGAGGTTACAAAGCAGTCTCAATCAGTGTTAATGAGTAACATCTGTCACACAGACACACTCTGTGCAGCTCACACCCAGTGAGAGAAATAAACTGAAATGCAATGAACACTTTTTTTTTACAGTTTTCCTGCGAGTGACTGAAGCAGAACTGCAGGACTGCAGGACTGCGCTGTCCTCTCACGTTTGCAGCTCTAACGACTCATTTGTCCTGGTGTTGTCCCCAGCTGCCCTCAGATTCACAGCTCAGCACCCCCGACATGAAACAGTCATGGATGTCTGCACTTAATGCCGATCACACTTTAAGTATATCTGTAGCCAAATCTAAACCAACGGAGGAAAAAGTCCAAAGGCTGAGCCACCGTGTTACCTGTACGTGTGTCGTTGCATGTTTCCTCCTCGGCATCCTCCTTACAGCTGATCGTAGACCAGCACAGCTTCTGTTTCACACTGACTGTTATCAGCTGCATGAAGAGGACATGATGTCTTTTATTTGACAGCATTAGTTTGAGATAAATTATTTCAATTTGAGGAGCAGGACTGCACCTCCTAACGTGTCCTCTGTCTATAGATGACATCGCCGGCCCTACAAGCTGTTCGTTTTCCTGCCCCACCCTCCCTCCCCCTTTTTCAGTTCTTTCACTCGTCATTAGGACACGGAGGTCAGCCCGACCCCCCAGAGGCCTTCCCAAACTTCAGCTCAATTCATGTTCAAGCCATCTGACTTTATCTACTAAAATGCTGTCAAACCGAAGATGAGGAAGTCAAAGTGAAAGATTTTCACTGTTTTTTGCAGCTTCCAGAATGACTTCACAACGTTACTCTGACCCGTGAAGCTTCAGCGGACGCAAACATGAAGGAGAAAAGCACCAGTTCACAGTGGATCCCATCCCCAACCACAGCCATGGTTTCAGATATTTTAAGAATCAGACACAGTCCAGGTGTCTTTATTTGTGGTCACATAGTTAATTATTTTCATGGCAAGCACAAAGAAAACATAACGAATACATCGTTAAAGCATGGCTGCCTTACACAGAAAGGACCTCAGCTGGTCCTGACTGTTTGTTGTCATGTTTGCAGTGGACTGCTGTGTCAGCGCATTTTATTCTTCAACAAAATCAGTTTTGCTTTATTCTACTGATGCTTTTTTCATGAGCTACAGAGTTTCCTGTGAACTTCACGGTAATGTGGTTTTTAATGAGTGCGCGCCGATCCTCCAGATTTAGTTCAGCGGTGACGGCGGAGCTCTCTGCACAGTAAACCCTACATCTATGGGCGGCACAGTGGTGTTCATCTTGTGTTCACACCTGTCTCCCAGGTAACTGTCGGGGCAGTCGCACAGGTGTTGGTTGGAGTCCAGCAGCCTCTTGCACTGTCCCCCGTTCAAACACGTATCAGGATTGCAGACGGCAAGTGACCGGGAGTAATGGATGTAGATATCACCGACGAAGTCTGGAATCCAATCATCCCACCAACAATGGAAGGACTTCATGGCTGCTGGGACTTCCACTAAGTCGTCCCACTTAAACTTCATGCTGTGCATCACCTTTAAAAACTGACCTACAGAAACTCCATCGACCTCGCAGTTGCTATTTAAAATATTCTGTGCCATTTGATCGCAGTCTGTTTGTGGCACAGTATGAAAGTAATTTGGCTCCGGGTGACACACGTCCAGCTCCTTTACCACTGCTGCTGCTTTAGTGTCCTGCTCTTCTTTCAGAGTGTAGCCCACAGCCACAGTGACACTGTCCACAGGGATCTTTGTCATATTGTAAAAGACATACTTTCTTTCTTTATGTGTGTCACATACCACCACCACCCAGCTGTACCAGTTGTACTTCTGGTCCAGAACCGTCTTCACCTGAACAGCGATGGCTTGCTTGTTATTAGCACTGTGAGCTTTGGCGGTCTCTATCACATCGTTCTTCATGAACTGCTCATAGTTGGTCAGACAGAACTGTACAGCTGAAATCTGAGCTTCAGAGACTTTCTTGAACATCTGCGTGTGTTCAGCTTCTTTGGCTGCTGTGTTTAAACCCAGGAGTTTCCAGTAGAACTGGTTGACTAGCATCCCCTTCCACAGCAGGCTGCTTAAATACAAGTTGTATTTTCCGATCTGACTCGTGTCACATTTAAACTTTCTCTTCAGGAGTTCGTTGATGTTTCCGCTCAGAGACGTGCTGGTGACTGTCAGGTAATGGTAAAGGTTGGTCATACCGGTCTCAGCTCCCGTGTTCTCATAGTAGTTGGTGAATATTTGTGCCAGTCGCCGTTTGTCCTCACCTTGCATCAGCTCGCCACTCTCTCGAAACTCGTTGAACTTCCTCCAGGCGTTGAGGATGCGGAGTTCATCTTGAGAGTAGACGCTGATGTAGCTGAACCACTCTACGTCTGTTGCCAGGTCAGAGATCTGGATGGAGAGTGAATCCATCTTCCTGTTTACTTCAGCGAAGCCTTCCTTCACTTCCTTCAGCACTGGGTCGTCCTGTGGGATGAAGACTAGGACCATGCTGATGACAGAGGAGACCACACCTCCGATGCCAGGTGCCAGGCTAGCAAAGTTTGAAAGGCTTTTGATTACACCTACCACCTTATCAGGGTTATTATTTTCCATCACGTCTTTAAACAGAGACAGAGAATCTTTGACAGCATTCAGAACTTGATCAGCTTGGTCTCTGCTGTCTTCAGGCAGGTCTCTGCGAGCCCTGTAAGGTGGTGAGAGGTCAGCTGTGACGGGGTCACGGGGCCGAGCAGAGGAGGTCGTCCAGTAGAGAAACAGCAGTGAAGCCAAGAGCATCGAGGAGGGCCACCAACGGGATGCCATGGCTGTAACACACAACATGAAAGTCATTTCTAAATGAACGTGCAGCTCTCAGGTTCACATCCATAAAGAATAACTGTGTGTAAATCCTGCAGCACCAAACACTTACAGGACAAACGAGACGAGAGCTGCGTGTCTTTGTTCGCTCTGAAAAAAGTCTCGTAGCTTCATCAGGAAGTTTAACTGCTTTTATGCTTTGATTTTGTATTTGTTTGCCTTTCTATTAACTCACAAATTCATTTACTTTGATCCATTTAGTTTCCTATTTGTTCCTGTGATTAATGCACGTGTTCGATTCTGTTGATCCAGGTATGAAGTCATTCAGTCGTTTGTGAATCCCGGTCAGCGTTGTTGTCCATTTGTTCATGACGACTGTGTTTAGTCTGTTCCTTCCCATTCCATGCAAGGCCACCTGGGTTGGCTAGCAGACTGTTTACTTAGCCTGATAGGGCGAAGGACACTGTCTCAGCTGAACTCTGGACACGCACACACATACACACATATACACTTACACTGATAAGCACACACTCATCCCCCCTCCCTTTCCAAACGCCTTCGATGCTTGTTTCCTGCGGGGGAACACGGCGGGTCTGTGTGCCACGCTGGAATGGTAGCGCTGTGCAGGGCGGCTGCTGTGTTCGCTTCGGATTACTCCTCACCCCCCCACCCAATCCTGTGGCTTGTCATGTCTTTCACAAAGTTGTGCTGTGGACATTTATGTGCTTTTTGTGCAGAGGAGTTTTTTGTTTCCTGTTCTCATGCTGTCCTCCCAGGAGCCCAGCATGAGTAGAGGTCTCTTTTTTTCCTCTTGTACTTTCCCATTGTAGTGTACATTTCAGTGTTTTTCTGTAACGCTACCGATCTCCGACTTGTATCCCCATGTGATGTCTGTGTTGTGTGTGTAAGGGCGGGGGGTCCCATTTCACTGCAGGGCAACCTGCATGTGGCGAATAAAGCTTTGATTGATTGATTATTTGAAACCGCATCAGACTGCCAAACACACACACACGTGCACACACAGACACACACACAAGTGCACACACACAAACGTACACGCGCACACACACACGAACGCACACACAAGTGCACACACACACAAGTGCACACACACATACACGCACGCACACACACACAGTTGTTAGCCTCGTTAAGTTCAGTTCGTGTCTTTAACAGTTTAAATCCAGATGTAAAAACCCTTTAAATGACGTGCTGTCATAGGTTAGCGTACGTGCAATAGAGTGAGAAAGCAGACCTGCAGAGAGGTCCGGCTGATCCTGTTCGCTCCGCAGGTCTTAGTGGTTCAGTCGTGAGGTTGCTGCAGTCTTGGAGAAAGAAAGTTCTGAGCTTGACTGTGCAGAATCAGCTGTTTTTATGGGCTGCTAACAGGCCACACCTTCCTTTCAGTCACATGACTTTTTGTGTGTGGCAGCTGGAGACTGTTATGGATAAATCATAGTGATGCAGGAAATCGAACTTAAAGTCTTGACTGCTTCATGTTCACTGGTTCTAAACACCAACCACAGCAGCGGAGTCCAGTTACTTTGAAATGCTTATAATTTGAGTACTTTGTGTGAGAGCCACTGCGTGTCAACCACAGTTATTTTTACAATGATGTTTGGGGTTTAGGAGGGACTGTCCAAATACACGAACTGGATGTTAAATAAAAGATTGAGGCCTAAAGAAGGAAGGTCTGTGTGAAACTGCAGGCGATCACACTGAAGTGACCCTTCAGACCTGAACCTGGAACTCTCCCCCAAGGGCGTAGATTTGGCATGGACAGAAGGGACGTGTCCCCACCAATATCCAGCGATTATTGAATTGTTCCCACCAATAATTTGATCTCTTCGAGTAAAGAAAATCAAACCCTATAGAAAGAAAAAAACGATCTGTCAACGTCTCATTCACCCAGCGGTGCAGAAAGAGTTAAATTACGTCCTCTACTGGAGTCCTACCTCATGTGACAAAAATGGCCAATGTGATTGGCTGTGCCTTTCAGGGAGCTCTGTTTAGTTTTAGCAGCAGCAAGCCTGCGCTGTGAGGACCTGCAAGAAGGAGAGGAGGATGGCAGCAAAAAGGAAGAACCTGGATATAAGAAAGTATTTTTCAAAGAAACCTGTAAGTCGCTTAAAGTCAAGTTCACTCATAAAATGTGTCCGTCATAATAACGTTACAGGCTATGCTAGGCTTTGGCCCACATCAGTCTAAAACTGTATGTACCCATGAATAACGTGTTTTGGAAACTAACTGCACAACAGACAGCACTATTAGTTCTCTCAGTCTCAGAGCAGCGTTTCTAATTTTGATTGAAACTGTCAGAGAAAACGGCAGCCAGGATATTAGTTTACAGAGACTGTTAGAATTATGTCTAACGTTAAATGTTGGTGACACAAGAATTTCATCCTAATGGTACTGACATATTCATAGTAGAGATGGTACGATGCCACTTCTTTATGTCCGATACCGATACCGATATTATAAATTTGGATATCGGCCGATACCGATATGAATCCGATATAGTGCATTTTTTAATGAATAAAACTGCTTTTTTAATATCTTGCTACTTATTGTATAAGTTCATACTCAGGTTTTAAAAAACCAAACAAAAACTAAAGCTATTCTGTTATACCTGTATGCAAAAAATACACTGCACCCAAAATATTTTATAGTTCAGCAAAACTGATCAATCTAATAAATTTAAACCTGCTCCACCCTCCCTATTCTGGTATTTTAAAGAGTACTTAGCAGAAATATTAAGCAACCTAACTAATAGGCCTCTAAAACTCCCAGCAAAAATAAAATAAAATAAAAAATAGGGAACCACCCCCCACCTCATGATGCTCAATCAACATAATAGAATAGAATAGAATTCAACTTTATTGTCATTGCACATGCACAGGTACAGGGCAACGAAATGCAGTTTGCATCCATCCAGAAGTGCTTTAGTGATATAGATATATTACAATAAATATTAGCAATAATATAGATATGTGAGTATTTTACAGAAATGGGTCTATTATGGAATGTTATAATGTACACGGTATGAAGTATGTTGTGAATATTCTATAACTATAAGTATGTACAGGCTGTAGTGAGTACAAGCTATGTACAGGATATGAACAGGATATAAATATGAAAAACTATACAGAATATGAAATAAATAACTTTACAGAATCTGAGATATACAGCTATACAGAAATGGGAACTATGCAAGTTGTAAACAGTTGTAGGATTAAAGATTATCGAATGTACAGAATGATTATTTACACAGAGCTATACAGTAGTGCAGTTAAGATAAGTGAGGGTGTAGATAGTTTCTACAGAGGCTATATAAAGTGCTAGTGGTTGTGAGTGGTGGTTCAGTCCATGTTATTATTGTGTGTTTGAGGGTACAGTTGTCCATTGTGGGTGTGTGTATGTTCAGTCCATGAGTTTAACGTGGGTCAGATGTCAGGAGGCAGAGTTCAGGAGTCTGACAGCTGTGGGGAAGAAGCTGTTCCGGTACCTGGTGGTCTTAGTCCGGAGGCTCCTGTGGCGCCTCCCAGAGGGCAGGAGGGTGAAGAGTCCATGCGATGGGTGACTGGGGTCTTTGATGATTTTCCCAGCCCTTTTCAGACACCGCTTCCTGTAGATGTCTTTTATGGCAGGAAGTGGTGCTCCGGCGATGCGCTGGGCAGTTTTCACGACCCTCTGCAATAATCTACTTTAATTAAATGCAAGTGTAAAACAAATGCACAGAAATCAATTATTTTACAAGAATAATTAAATAGATTCAACATCTTTCTTCAACAGAACTGCAGACTGCACAGATGGTATCTTCCTGAAGGAAAAAGTACGATAGCTTACTAGGGTATATTAGACTTAACAGTTACTACAGTAATGGACTTCTATACATTTACATCAGATTAAAACTTTGGGTGTAAGATTCAGATAATTATTTATTAAAAGCTAGACATTTTAAATGAGAATAAGAAAGAAAAGTATGTCTTTGTGCCCCCTTTTCCCTGTTCATGCCCTATCGGCCCCCCTGGCTAAACTTTGCTAGATCCGCCCCTGCACAGTTACAGCCGTCAGCTGTAGAAAAAGATCCTGGTGTAGAAAGTAAAATTAAATAAATTCTAACAGCAGCTTATCAAGCTTAGACGTGCTGCTGTTGTTCAGCCGCTGGTTTCCTCTTTCTGGCGCAAAGTGGGCCAAAATCAAACAAGAGAGACGGACTCGCGACAGAAAAGCCGATCAGCTGATCATTGATCAGTTTCATGATTGAAGTAGCAGCAGGAGAGAGAGAGAGAGAGAGAGGCAGTCGCTCCATATATCAGTTGTTAAGCTTAACGCTGGAATGCTTTACAAACATTCAGAGATGAACTTACACACTTGCTTTACTTCTCTCTGGGAAAACTTCCTCGGAGATGAAATGCCGGATTGGTAGCGAGGCTACAAATACACACAGCCGCTCTATCACGTGAGCACACTGCTCAGTTATGAGCCGAGTTACGCCGTGTCGCAAGTTTTGTGAGGTGCTTTTTTGATATTTAATGGATCGATTACATTTTTTATTTCTCTCTGATATCTGATCCAGTAATTTAGGTCAGTATCGGACCGATACTGACATGTAATATCGGATCCATCATAGGGTTAATTTTTGAGACAAAATATCATGAGGCAGTCCTGATTTTGCAAATATTCCACCTTGTAGTGCAGTTTGCACAAATTGTTTTAAAAATGCACTCAGCCTACAAACATTACTGATGAGTCAAGATCTGCACAAAGTGACAGAAACACTGAAGCAGCTCCACATTTTATTCTTATTGTCATGTATGTCCTATTTGTCAGGTGACAGAAGAACCAACACAGAGCTCAGAGAGCAATGGTGACACAAGATCACAGGTGGAATTGGATGATGACTTGTATTTGAAGCTGTATTTGCTTCAAATTACTGTATTTGAAGCACATGTGTGACTGCATGTATGTGGGATGTCTCACTGTCATTTATCAGGTGACAGAGGCTGTATCCCAATTCAGGGTCTGCAGCCTTAAAGGCTGCATTTTAAGGCCGATTACATCACAGCGATGCGACTAAGGCTAAAAGTAAGTACTGAATATTATGTCACTTATTTCTGTGCAAATGTTTAATAACGAAGAACATTAAAACATTACTGTTGGCCACATGTCGGCAAAGTTATTTGCCATTAGCTATGTTTGTACTTTCAGCGTTTACTTGGTTTTAAAGCCTTTAAAAAATAATAATACAATAGTCGACCTTAATCTTACAGAGAATCTGATGATTTTGTGGATAATTAAAGTCAGTCATATATCCACAAACGCAACAAGCTGAAGGTCAGTGATGCTGCTCAGTTTGCAGTCCTGAATATCACGGCACAAGCAGGATTCACTGCACTGTTAATGTTAGCTATGTTATATTGCTGCCTCTGTTCGGTGGTGTCGAGCCAAACGGACTTTAACGTGTGTTTGAACGAGCTGACGGTTCACTCGTTAAGCTGAAAGAAAGATGCTTTAATCACAGCAGTCAAGTTGCTAAACTAATTACAGGTTTAAAACAATCAAAAGCACTTGATGTATATGATATTAACAAAAACTTCCTAAAGGAACATATGGATTTGCTTGTACGTCCAACAACTCATGTTTTGAATATGTCTTTCAAACACTCCATTGTTCCAACAGATTGCAAAATTGCTGCAGTTACACCAATTTTCAAAGCAGGTGTGAAGACTGACATTGCTAATTATCGCCCCATAAGCATTCTCCCGGTCGTATCTAAAATAGCTGAGAAGTGGGTGGTTAAACTCCTCACTGCTCACCTAGAAAACACCCAACCCTCATTACATCCATTGCAGTTTGGCTTTCGGGCACATCACTCCACAGATACTGCCCTGTGTATGTTAGTGGAGAACCTGAAGAGCCTGCTGGACAAGAGTCCCTGTATTTTTAGATCTGAAGAAGGCTTTCGACTCTGTAAACCATCAGATATTGTTGTCCAGATGGACTCAGTTTAATATCTCCAGTCAGGCTCTTCAGTGGTTTGCCTCATATCTCTCACACAGGAAACAGTGTGTGGTGTTGGATGGGGTTAAATCTCCATATTTAGACTGTGATACAGGGGTTCCTCAAGGATCTGTTCTTGGGCCCTTATTGTTCTCTCTTTTTATCAATAACTTACCTGAAGTCTGTCCAAATATATTTGCTCAAATGTATGCGGATGATGCAGTTATATATACGCAAGTGTCCAGCAGGTGGTATAAGATCTTACAGCTGCTTTAGCATTAATGCAGAGCTGGCTGGAGGACTCATGCCCCAAAGGCCTGACAGCAGCAGGGGGATCGTCTGCCTTTGGTGGCTCTTTAGCAGCAACCATGACATTCACGGCTACACTCGTTGTTTTAACACACAGAGCAAATAAACGAGCACGCTACACACCAACTACACAAGTGTCTGATAGAGCAGTCAGTGCAGAAGCATGACAGTGACCAAGGAAAGGAACAAGGACCCAGAGAGCTCTCTGATGGCTGTGGACTGAAACACTGTGGTTGCACTCGTACTGTGACATGTGAGTGTGGTACATTTACAAACCGGTTCAGTTTCTACACGCATCAGTCATCAAATTTAAAGTTGTGCTGAGTTTGCAAAGCAACTATGCGACACAGACAATGCAGAGCTTCTTCCTGTTATGTTAGTAATGGTGGTAGCAGCACTTCGTATATATACAGACACTGAGGGGCATTAAACACTCCACATGAGCCAATGTAAGTGTTTTTGTACATCAAAAATGTCACGGCTGCAGCGACAGATGTGTGGAATTTCAATAAGGACACTGCTGTGATGTCAGTGAGCTTTACTGACGGAGGCTGACGAACAAACAATAGACGGTGATGGCACGAACAAAACTAAGCAAACTTAAACTGGGAAAAAGAGCCGACCTTCAAACTGGAAACATGAGGGAACAGAGAACTGAGGAAACATGACAAGTAGGGAGAACCGTACGGAGAACACACAGACGGACCAGCAACGAGAAAGCACACTCTATAAATACACAGCAGGAAACGAGGGAACAACACACACAGACACAGCTGAACCAAATGAGTATGACGAGACACCAACTACATGCACTGACATAAGACATGGCCCTTCAGAATAAAACAGGAAACATGATGTGGGTGTGGAGGAGAGGCACACGAGGGAGAGCACAGACATGACACGCTGAAGAAACATATCACAATAAAACATGAAGGAAACCACGACACAAGAAGTCACACCACAATATACAACTGAGACACACAGGGAGACACGAAGGCAGAGACACAGAGGGCGGAGACACAGAGGGCAGAGACACAGAGGGTGGAGACACAGAGGGTGGAGACACAGAGGGCAGAGACACAGAGGGCAGAGACACAGAGGGTGGAGACACAGAGGGTGGAGACACAGTGGGCAGAGACACAGAGGGTGGAGACACAGAGGGTGGAGACACAGTGGGCAGAGACACAGAGGGTGGAGACACAGAGGGCAGAGACACAGAGGGTGGAGACACAGAGGGTGGAGACAGAGAGGGCAGAGACACAGAGGGTGGAGACACAGAGGGTGGAGACACAGTGGGCAGAGACACAGAGGGTGGAGACACAAAGGGTGGAGACACAGTGGGCAGAGACACAGAGGGTGGAGACACAGAGGGTGGAGACACAGTGGGCAGAGACACAGAGGGTGGAGACACAGAGGGTGGAGACACAGAGGGCAGAGACACAGAGGGTGGAGACACAGAGGGCAGAGACACAGAGGGTGGAGACACAGAGGGTGGAGACACAGTGGGCAGAGACACAGAGGGTGGAGACACAGAGGGTGGAGACACAGAGGGCAGAGACACAGAGGGTGGAGACACAGAGGGCAGAGACACAGAGGGTGGAGACACAGAGGGCAGAGACACAGAGGGCGGAGACACAGAGGGTGGAGACACAGAGGGCAGAGACACAGAGGGTGGAGACACAGAGGGCGGAGACACAGAGGGTGGAGACACAAAGGCGGAGACATAGAGGGCAGAGACACAGAGGGCGGAGACACAGAGGGTGGAGACACAGAGGGCAGAGACACAGAGGGTGGAGACACAGAGGGCAGAGACACAGAGGGCGGAGACACAGAGGGTGGAGACACAAAGGGTGGAGACACAAAGGTGGAGACATAGAGGGCAGAGACAGAGAGGGTGGAGACACAGAGGGCAGAGACACAGAGGGTGGAGACACAGAGGGCGGAGACACAGAGGGCAGAGACACAGAGGGTGGAGACACAGAGGGTGGAGACACAAAGGCGGAGACACAAAGGCGGAGACATAGAGGGCAGAGACACAGAGGGTGGAGACACAGAGGGTGGAGACACAGAGGGCAGAGACACAGAGGGTGGAGACACAAAGGGTGGAGACACAGTGGGCAGAGACACAGAGGGTGGAGACACAGAGGGCAGAGACACAGAGGGTGGAGACACAGAGGGTGGAGACACAGAGGGCAGAGACACAGAGGGTGGAGACACAGAGGGTGGAGACACAGAGGGCGGAGACACAGAGGGTGGAGACACAAAGGCGGAGACATAGAGGGCAGAGACACAGAGGGCGGAGACACAGAGGGTGGAGACACAGAGGGCAGAGACACAGAGGGTGGAGACACAGAGGGCAGAGACACAGAGGGCGGAGACACAGAGGGTGGAGACACAGAGGGTGGAGACACAGAGGGTGGAGACACAAAGGTGGAGACATAGAGGGCAGAGACAGAGAGGGTGGAGACACAGAGGGCAGAGACACAGAGGGTGGAGACACAGAGGGCGGAGACACAGAGGGCAGAGACACAGAGGGTGGAGACACAGAGGGTGGAGACACAAAGGCGGAGACACAAAGGCGGAGACATAGAGGGCAGAGACACAGAGGGTGGAGACACAGAGGGCGGAGACACAGAGGGTGGAGACACAGAGGGCGGAGACACAGAGGGCGGAGACACAGAGGGTGGAGACACAGAGGGTGGAGACACAGAGGGTGGAGACACAGAGGGCAGAGACACAGAGGGTGGAGACACAGAGGGCAGAGACACAGAGGGTGGAGAAACAGAGGGCAGAGACACAAAGGCGGAGACACAGAGGGTGGAGACACAAAGGCGGAGACATAGAGGGCAGAGACAGAGAGGGTGGAGACACAGAGGGTGGAGACACAAAGGCAGAGACACAGAGGGCGGAAACATAGAGGGTGGGCAAAAATACTAAATAATCAAGGACCTAAACAGGGAACATAACTAAAGACTCCTAATGAACCAAGACTTAACCCAAAATACAGAAATATCAGAAGGAAACACAAAGTGCTGGAGGACCCAGAACCATGACAAAAATAATTAAAATAAATACAACAAAATAATGAAGAGTAATGAAACGGGTTAGTTGTTGATTTTCTGTGAAATGTGAAGTAGTAAAATGTCTAATAGGTTCAAAGACACACCTGAAGCTGAGGTGTGCCTGTGTCTGGTGGGAGGCAGGTGGGCTATCAGGCTGTCCTGCTGATGGATCTGATGACGAGCTGTTGGTTGATGAGTCTGAGATGAAGTCTCTGATCTCTGTAAGGTAAACTGATGATGATGAGTGAGGGACGAGGAAGGACCGGTCACCTCGCTGGGGTGACCGGGGTGAAAAAAGAAAAGTTCAGATACATACATTTATGAAAATACAGTGATGATGTGTGAGAGTCTGAGACTGAAAGACAAACCAGTGCAGGAGTTTTTCTGCTTCACCTGTGAGGTGAAATGTAGCCACGCAGCATCATCACCACACAGGCTGGAGTGGGATGAAAAACCGGCCCCCGCATTCTGACTAGAGACCCGCCCACCAGGTATTATAGGAAAAGCCATAAAGCCTTTGAATGAAAACTATTTCTATTGTGACAGATGATACTATTATAATCTTATTATTATGTGACTACGATGACACGATGGCATGCTGACAATGTTCAAATTCTTGAGAAATTCAGCACTTTTTTAAAAAAATCTCTTTACTTGGGTTTTTTGATACAAAAAAAACACAATAAGCAGTCTGAGACATGTAAAAGGAAAACTAATACAGTATGGTAAATAACTGGTCTATCACCCATTCACCCATTTGACTTGAGAAACCCAACCTGCCATTGGAGTGGGGCTGCTGCTCTCGCTATAGTTTCCCTCAGATCATCAGGTAAGTAATCCACTAGAGGGCGCTATATATCCAAAAAGATATTGTCATTACCACTCAGGTTTGCACTCAGTCTTTCCATTAGTAAAGATTTCTTTGTACCACTGAGTTATTGTTGGTGGTTTTTTATTGATCCAATTGAAAAAAATACATTTTCTTGCCAAGAAAAATAATTTACATAGTAGTTTATATTTGTTTTTATCTGGAAATTTGTTCAGAGTTGGCAGCCCCAATAAATACTGAGCTGGATCTTTTTGTATTCTGTTTTTAAATATATCCTTTAATTCTTCTGTTACACAGAGCCAGAATGCAAGGAGGTCCCCGCAGATTTACATTTAGTACATTGTGCTGACCTACTCGGATCAGTTTTATTCAGAAAAGTTCTAAACTGTCTGTGTACAATTTTATATTGTGTTTCTTTAAATCTTTTATTAAGAAATAAAGAATGCTGAGATTGTATGCACTCACTGCAGGCATGATCATCACAGTGACACTGGAGGCCTCCCTCCCAACAAGTTTCCTAATATCATGTTTGTTATGGCCTTGTAGTGTATTGTAAAACTGTCTTATGGTACTTTTATCTGTGTTTAAGTGTAAAAAGAAATTTGCCATGGGTCCTAGTTGCTTTGTACTGTGCAAAGTATCAAAACTTGAAGTAATTAAGTGACGGGTCTGTAAAAATGCATAAAAATCCATTTGTTGTATTCCTTATTTCTTTTGGACCTGCTCAAAAGACATACAAACATTCCCATTAAACCAATCACAACCACCTATTCCTGCACCAAGCCATCTCTGAAATACTGCACTTTTCATTGTGCGGATGCTTCTGATTGGAGCCTGAACTCTTTTGTAGTGTCATACAGTTAGGACTTTATCACCTGAGCTCATATCTGCTCTAAGGTGTGTTTTTGTATTTTTATAATTTTAATCAGAAAATGTATTTTTCATATCTGCCCCAACAATGATGCTGTTAGTCTCTGATCGGTTTTCTGTAGATTAATAAAAGATTTTTCATCATCGTCTTGATTTTAAGGTTTTATTTGTCATTTTCCTGACAGTTTCTTTCTTCCTTGATGATTTCATGAATCTGATTTCTGTTTTGATTTTTAGCTGAAGACATGACGTCATGTTCTTCTGCCTCTCCGCTCTGCCTGCTTTTGCGCATCCCTCTCTCTCTTTTCTCCTCCTCCTCCTCGGTGTGTCTCAGCTGTCCTTGCTCCTCTCTCAGATGGAGGCTGCAGTGTTGTGCTGAGTAGCGGTGAGCCAGCATCTCTGCCTGCAGCCGTCAGCAGACCTACGTTTCCTGAAACAGGACACTACAGCACCCACAATCCTCTGCCTGAGCCCAGACTGTTGTTGGGCAGGAGCGAAGCCCCGTGGAATCCTGGGAGTCGCAGTCCAGAGAGAGAGACAGAGAGAGAGGGTGACGTGCCATGACAACAGTCAGAGGGAGAGAGACGCAGAGGTGAGTTCATGTTTGTTCCTCTTGTGTACCTCTCCTCTTCCTCTCCCCTCCTCTCCTCCTGTCTTCATCACTGCTGTCCGTTTCTCAGCCTCCATCTCTGCATGTCTTCTCTCCTGTCACACCTCCACCCTCCACCTCCTCCTGACTCGGGCTGACGGTGCATTTTCCTGCCGGAGCTCCAGCCTGCAGACACCGAACAGAGCTTTGACATCAGTGTGTGTGTGTGTGTGTGTGTGTGTCTGTTCTTGTGTGTTTGTGTGTGTGTCTGTTCTTGTGTGTGTGTGTGTGTGCCTGTTCTTGTGTGTGTTCTTGTGTGTGTGTGTGTGTCTGTGTGTGTGTGTGTGTGTGTGTGCCTGTTCTTGTGTGTGTTCTTGTGTGTGTGTGTGTGTCTGTGTGTGTGTGTGTGTCTGTTGTGCGTGTGTGTCTGTTCTTGTGTGTGCGTGTGTGTCTGTTCTTGTGTGTTTTCTTGTGTGTGTGTCTGTTCTTGTGTGTGTGTGTGTGTGTCTGTTCTTGTGTGTTTTCTTGTGTGTGTGTGTGTGTGTGTGTTTTCTTGTGTGTGTGTGTGTGTTTTCTTGTGTGTGTGTGTGTGTGTGTGTGTGTGTGTGTGTGTGTGTGTGTGTGTGTGTGTGTGTGTGTGGACGTTGGTTAGTAGGGCCCCACTTTGGTTTCAGTGGTCTTAGGATCTCTGCTTCCTGCAGATGATGTGGTTCTTCTGGCATCATCGAGTGATGTCCTCCAGCTCTCAGTGAGGCAGTTTACAGCAAAAGGTGAGAAGCAGGTGGGGTGTGTGTTCAGGTGACATGGTTCATGGTTCACACCTACTGGCAGAACAAGCTGATAACCGGCCTCAGTACCAAATGCCCCACACCTGGATCCTGAAATGCCTAGAACTATACAAGAGAGCCTTCATCAGGAACCCAACAGCACAATTTACCATCAGGTGTGGGATCTACCAAGGAGATGCTCTGTCCCCACTGCTGTTCTGCATAGGCCTGAACCCCCTCAGTGAGATCACTGACAAGACTGGCTACAGATACGACTACAGAGTGGAGCAGCTGTCAGTCACCTCCTGTACATGGATGACATCAAGCTGTATGTGAACAGGACATGGATGAACTGATCCACACCAATGGCATCGGAAAGTCAACTGGAGAAGTGTAGTCGAATGGTAACAAAGAGAGGGAATGTAGTCAGAACTGAGGGGATCGAACTACCAGATGGCAACATTGCAGACATAGAGCACAGCTACAAGTACCTGGGGATCCCACAGGCAAATGGAAACCATGAAGACCCTGCTAGGAAAGTTGCAACCACTAAGTACCTGCAGAGGGTCAGGCAGGTCCTGAGGAGTCAGCTGAATGGTAAGAACAAGATCCGGGGTATCAACACCTATGTCCTGCCCGTGATCAGGTACCCTGCTGGGATAATAAGCTGGCCAAAGGAGGAGATAGAAGCCACTGACATCAATCCGAGGAAGCTCCTGACCATGCATGGAGGGTTTCACCCCAAGTCCAGCACCCTGAGGCTGTACGCTAAGCGGAAGGAAGATCAGAAAGATGACCCCAACCAACTGCGTGCTCAGTGAATACCTCAGGCAGCAGAAACCCAAGACAGAGGAGAAACCATCATGGGAAGACAGGCCCCTGCACGGTATGTACCACCGGCAGATAGAGGAGGTGGCTGACATGGGAGATGCCCCCAGGGTGATGGAGAATGACCGAGCTAAGATCCTGTGGGACTTCCAGATACAGACGGACAAAATGGTGGTGGCTAACCAACCGGACGTAGTGGTGGTAGACAAACAGATGAAGCCGGCCGTAGTGATCGATGTAGCGGTTCCCAATGACAGCAACAGGAAGAAGGAACACAAGAAGCAGGAGAAATACCAAGGGCTCAGAGAAGAGCTGGAGGAGATGTGGAGGGTGAAGGTGACAGTGGTCCCAGTGGTAGTTGGAGCACTCGCTTTGTGTCCAGAACGTCATCAAACTTTGAAACATTCAGAGTAAAGAAAGATATTTAATATAACAGCAATGTTTCTGTGTCTCCCCCTGGGTTGGTCTGACCTCACCTGTCTCACTTCTTTTAATGCACAGCACTAGTTTAGCACACACTGACACACTCAGCTCATAACTGTATTTATGTAGAGCACATTAGTTTTCATGTTGAAGCCCATAAATGTGTCGGTCAGACCATAAAGCTGACCTCCTGCACCCATCACAGGTGTTCTTCAGCAGACAGACTGCTCCTTTAACTTTATTTAACTTTTCACTAGCTGGGTCCACGTCCTCATTTTAGGATTGACAGCGTTTTAGTAGGTAAACACTTGGACATGAACTGAGCTGCAGTTTGGGGAAGGCCTCGAAGGGGACTGGCGACGGCTCCCGAGCTGGCAGATCCCCATGTACTAAATAGAAATGAAGACGTTAAAGAATTGAGAACAAGGAGGGAGGGAGGGGCACGTAAACGAGAATGAACAGTTGCAGAACTGAGAGAACCTATAGGGCACAGGTGTCGAACTCCAGGCCTCCAGGGCCGGTGTCCTGCAGGTTTTAGATGATTTAAATGGCTAAATTACCTCCTCAACATGTCTTGAAGTTCTCCAGAGGCCTGGTAATGAACTGATCACTTGATTCAGGTGTGTTGACCCAGGGTGATATCTAAAACCTACAGGACCCTCGAGGCCTGGAGTTTGACACCCCTGCTATAGGGCAACCGGAAGGAGCGTGTTTGGAGGCGTGGCCCTGCTCCTGAAATTCAGATACATAATCTCCAAAATGATTTGGTCTCTTCTTGTGCACAGATACTGCTGAGGAGCCATGTCTGCTGAACTCGACGATACCGACAGCGTGTTCGGTGAGTCTCTCACACACACACACACACACACACACACACACACACGTGTGTGTGCGCACACACGCGCACACACACACGTGTGCACGCATGCGCACACACACACGCGCACACACACACACACACACACACACACATGTGTACACACACATACACGTGTGCACACACACACATACAGGAGTGGAGTGATCCTTAAACAGACCTTTTTTCCCATTGCAAGTTTTTCCTCCTCCTGGAGGTTAAACTCCTCCACAGATGTTTCATAAGGCAGACAAATAAAAGTCACAGGAAATGAATCTGTTGGACTGTCAGCAAACATGCTGATGGACCCTGGTTGGAAGAACCCTGGTTGGATGGACCCTGATTGGATGGACCCTGGTTGGATGGTCCCTGATTGGATGGACCCCGATTGGATGAACCCCGATTGGATCGACCCTGTTTGGATGGACCCTGGTTGGATGGTCCCTGATTGGATGGACCCTGGTTGGATGGACCCTGATTGGATGGACCCTGGTTTGATGGACCCTGGTTTGATGGACCCTGATTGGATGGACCCTGGTTGGATGGTCCCTGATTGGATGGACCCTGGTTGGATGGTCCCTGATTGGATGGACCCTGGTTGGATGGACCCTGATTGGATGGACCCTGGTTTGATGGACCCTGATTGGATGGACCCTGGTTGGATGGTCCCTGATTGGATGGACCCTGGTTGGATGGACCCTGATTGGATGGACCCTGGTTTGATGGACCCTGGTTTGATGGACCCTGATTGGATGACCCTGGTGGATGGTCCTGATGATGGACCCGACCTGTTGACCTGTGGATGGACCCTGGTTGGATGGACCCTGGTTGGATGGACCCTGGTTTGATGGACCCTGGTTTGATGGACCCTGTTTGGATGGACCCCGGTTCTGAATTCTGTTTCCTGTTTGATCAAAATCCGAGTTAAAGAATCAAACATGAAAGCGGCTGAAGGTTTCTTATTCTTTGTTCCCCCTTTTTCTAATATCATCTGACTCCCCCCTCACCCCCTCACCTTCCTCTAATATCATTTACTCTCTCCCCTGATCCCTCCCCCACCTCCATTCCTCCATCCTCTGCTCCATTAAATCTTTATTTTCTCCCTCTCTGTCACCTGGATTGAATGTTTCTGCACAAAATCCTCCATTTCCTCTCCTCCCCCTCCCCTCATCATCACTTTAACTCCTTCTCTCTCCCCCCTGGGAAATAAACTGCTGTCAGTTCAGTGTGGGGGAGGAGAGGCAGGAAGCCTGTATGATCATGTCAAGACGGACTGAAGACGTGCGATAACTGTCACCAGCATCACTGACAGAAAGCAGAGAAACCATACTGATTATAAAACTGAAATTGTGCTGGCTTTAACCTTTTTAATCCAAATGTAAGGTAAACGTACCTTTTTTAAAAATCTACCAGATTTCACAAACAGCAGATCGAACACTGCAAACACAAAGATCACAGATCGCCACTCAGACTTTTACGTTGTGTCAGGTCACATGACCTCTGTCCTTCTTTTTTCTTCTGTTAGTCTTTGATATCAAACTTTTTATGTCCTCTTTTTTCCTTCAGCCACAGCGACTGTTTCGGGGAAAACAACTGCCTCGGTGCTGGTGCTGTGCAATACTGCAAATTTTGGTATTGATCTGATGCCAAGTAATTTAAGAGCAGTATTGCCGATAGCAATACTGATACCGATACTTTTTGCCAATTCAGGGAGCTTATGTAGGGGAGTGTCATGATTTATGAACACCAGCACAACAGTGTTGTGTTTTAACCATCCACACTAATTAGTTAACAAAGTTTTCTTATGTATTGATACCGTTTGTTTGGAGACCTGGGATGTAAATGTGCCTGGGACGTTGCATCTGTTGTTTGAATGTGTTATAGGCTTAATTGACATGGTGATATTTTTCCATTTAAAAAACAAAGTTAACAAAATTTATTTAACACAGTTCAGTGGGATACAGTGAGGTTAGGTTAACTGGTGATTCTAAATTGCCCATAAGTGTGAATGATTGGCTGTCTCTCTGTGTTAGCCCTCCGAGAGTCTGGCAACCTGTCCAGGCTGTGCCCCGCCTCTCTCCCTACGACAGCTGGGATAGGCTCCAGCATGATGGTCAGTGTGTTGAATATTTGATGGACTCCTGATGGGGTGAGTGGGAGGAGGAAGAGGAGCTGATTATGTTGAACAAGCTTCAGCATCATCACAAAAACTGCAGCTTGAAATCTTCACTCACCATCAGTCCATCACCCACCCATGTACATCCATCATCCATCCACCCATCATCTATTCATCATCCACCATTCATTACTGCATTTTCATGGTGAACACCTTCCACTGCTGTGAGTAAAGCTCTAGAAATCCACTTTGAAACCAGTGTAAACACAGTCAGAAGCTGCCTTAGAGTCTGTCTGTTTGTAGGGCTCCTTCAGGTTCACTCTGATCCACAGAGGTTTGTCTGAACATGAGTGGGAAACTTCAGGCAGGAGCTCCTCACAGCAAGTTCAGTTGCTCTGATCTGGGTCCTGATGATGTCATTGGAACAGTCAATCACTGGGCGACCTCTCTCTACAGGTCGTCTTTTAGCCATAACACCTTTTTTTTAAGAAGGAAACCTGAATATTTATCCTACACGGATCATTGGGGCGATCGTGGCTCAAGAGTTGGGAGTTCGTCTTGTAATCGGAAGGTTGCCGGTTCGAGCCCCGGCTCGGACAGTCTTGGTCGTTGTGTCCTTGGGCAAGACACTTCACCCGTTGCCTACTGGTGGTGGTCAGAGGGCCCGTTGGCGCCAGTGTCCGGCAGCCTCGCCTCTGTCAGTGCGCCCCAGGGCAGCTGTGGCTACAATGTAGCTGCCATCACCAGTGTGTGTGGAACCATTCTGGATCAATAACAAGGTCAAAGTTGATTCAGTGCCTGCCTCACATTTACACTCGTGTGTGTGTGTGTGTGTGTGGGTGTTTCAGACCTGAACGAGGCGATCCCAGAGACAGAGCTGCTGGATAACAGCATCCAGAAAGGCCGCGCCCAGCTGTCTGTCAAAACACGGAGACAACGCCCGTCCAGGTCCCGTTACCGAGACAGCATTAGCTCAACGGAGGGCGACGACTGCCTCGACAGAAAGGTGGAGGTCAGTGAGATGCAAGGAGCTCCATCTAAATATTTTAGAGAATTAAATGACAAAGATGTTGAAACAATAACATTTTAGATGCACATCACAGCCAGTGATGTCATCAGCACTAAGAGGAACTTAAAATTATTAATTTAGTTTTTAATTTTAAAGTATTTTGTTAAATTCCTGAGATCATTTCATTGTTAGATTATTCCGTTTCTGGTGTGTGATGAAATCTAGTGTGTCTATCATTCCAGGACAGTCCGTTGCACTCTGCCCGCTCGCCTCTCCACCTGGCGATGCGAGGGTCCTCCCCCTCCCCTGATTCGCTGCTGTCAGCTAGAAGCCCTGGATTCTCCTTCGACACGTCGCTGGTGAGTTCACCGAGCTCACATCAGGTTTTAAAAAGTAAAAGAAAACAAGTTTCATTGTCCTTTCATTTTTCAGGTCCGTCGCTCGCCAGAGGACGGAGGCTTGTCATTGGCTGGTCCACCTCGGGGGCGGTACCATCAGCTGACCAATGCAACTTCTCAAGAGGCCCTGGTTACTCCCAGCAGCTCACCATCTAAATCCTGTCCCTCCTCCGACTGCTCACCTGTCTACATGAGGAGGAACAGAAGGCCCGACAGTGAAGGTGCACACCTGCAAACACCTGAAAACACACACATATAACAAACACTCGCTTCCTGTGAGATCTGATTGACATATAATGTTGCACAGATGCTAACGAGTGTGTGTGTGTGTCAGTGTTGGTCTCTGATACAAGTCGAGACACGAGTCCAGCTGATCCCGGCAGTCCGACCGTCATCTTCGACAAGAAAACCAAAAGACGCTTCCTGGACCTGGGGTGAGAAGCACACACATGTTGGTCTTAGTGTATTTGTGAGGACCCAATCAGTTTACAGTAACCTGAAGGTAAAAACATCAAAAACAAGAAGATGATCCATTTACTGAACCATCCAGTCACAGCGGCCTTTCCCAGTCCCGATCAGCTCTCACTTCACTTTTCCAGGTGTTTTAAACTATATTTAATATTCGTGACTGATGAGGTCATTTATGTTGAATCCTTCATCCAAGGTCCCCGCAGTCAGCACAAATGTTTCTGCACCTTTGACTGTTGTCCCCGTGTCTTTCACAGGGTGACTCTGAGGCGTTCATACATCAGAGTGAGGAAAGATAAATCCAACAGGCTCTCTGTGGGCAGCAGGTGGCTCCACCACACACATCATTTAAGAGGATGAACATGTGTTTTTATGCGTTTCCTGTCCTGACGCTGTCCTCTGTCCTCAGAGAGCCGTCTGAGAGTCCGTCCCGTTCCTCCGGATCCTTCATCTCCTTCTCCTGGTTCACCGAAGGACGGGGGTCGATCTCCTCCTCCGGTACTCCACCCTGCTCCCCCAAAATTCCACCGCTGAGCTCCCCGAGACCGCGCAAGTCTCACTCCCAGGTATGAGACAAACGCAGCGTTATGTACGGTGGCTCAAAAGTGCAAAACAAACCAACAAACAGAAACAGAGAAGGGGCTGGTAACATCAGGGAATAGTGTTAACAAAGGAAATTCATATGGGCGAACACTCCCTCTGGTGTCCCCCCCACACACACACACACACACATATGAACAGTGTTGGGAAGATTACTTTTAAAATGTATTCCATTACAGAATACAGAATACATGCCCCAAGATGTATTCTGTAACGTATTCCGTTACGTTACTCAATGACAGTAACGTATTCTGAATACTTTGGATTACTTAATATATTATCATGCTTTTTACAACAACGTGAATGTACTATTGCTGTGTGATTTATTACTATTACTGAAGGTCCGCGACTCCGAACTGTAGTAAAGGGACCTCTGACTAATACGGCGGGGTCCCTGTCGGCTCGTAGCTGAAAAATAGCTTTACTTTGTTGTGTGGGTCAACTTTTCTTGACAGAGAGACAGAGAGAGGCGTTGAAAGACTGCTCCAACGGAACTTATTGTTTTCGGAGGAAAACAGGAACACGGTGTACAGTCGAGTCTTAATAGCTTACTTACAACTGGGCTCGTCAGGCACTCTTCTTGGCTGCAGTGGTTATTATTATATTTACATGCTTCCAGCTCCCGTTTTTCCTCGATGACAACTCGTACCTTTCCACTCCCCTTTTTCTCCCTCCTCGCGCTCACAGACCCATAACGTGTATGGCAGTCCATTCTCCCTGCAACACGGACTACACTGCCCATGATGCTACATTCTTTAGAGCTATGCTTGTAGCATTCTGCCTGTTAGCTTAGCACAACAACAACAACAACGAAAAGGCGCTCTCTCACCCAGGAAACACACAGTCGCAGAGAGAGAGAGAGAGCGTCGCCCTGTAACCATGGCAACCGTAACGCTGCCGCCTGGAACAACAGAACGTAGCTGTCAAACAAAACCCAAACAGTCCTGACCCGCGACAATATGAAACAGGAAAGTACCGCAGTGTAATCCATTTATTTCAACAAAGTAACTGTATTCTGAATACCACCTTTTTAAACGGTAACTGTAACGGAATACAGTTACTCATATTTTGTATTTTAAATACGTAACGGCGGTACATGTATTCCGTTACTCCCCAACACTGCATATGAAGAGAGAGAGAGAAATGCATAGTGTGCAAACGGCTACTAAACAGACATCATAATTCATCATACAATGAGAACAGGACAAATCAACAATTGACCCTGACTAATTAATATTATATTATTGTATATATTGTTTGGAGTTTAGTCTGTTACTATTTTTACCATTTCTTCTTGGAGCAACTGTAACCCACATAATTTCCTTATTGATTAAGAAAGTATTCTGATTCTTAATGTTTTAGGATGACCTGCCATTATCCAATCACACATCTGCTTACCTGTATCTTTTGCTCGTTTCTCCTTGTAGGAGCCATAATTAAATGTATTGAATTTTAATGATCACTGGGTTTTCATTTGTTTGGTTGCTATGGTGATGTGTAACAGGAGTCACGTGGGTGCTAGCGGTGACACTAAGAGGGCGTTGTCAGTCTGTCTCTCACTGGTTTGATTTTGACAGAGAGGAGGGCGGGTAGCCGTAGTTTTTGTTGACTGCTGCACAACGAGTTTCCCCTTGTTGCGTTAGAGACTGTGATGTAGAGTTTGAATCGCGAGCTGATCACATTGCTCTGTAAACTTTTCAAGCATTTTAATAAACAAGCAAGCAATTCCACCCCTGGCATTATTGCGTAAAGTTGACAGCGCATCAGGCAAATAGGCGGGCTCCATCCCCGGCCTCCGGCGACTGTGGAAGTCGCTACACTCCTCCTCTTTTCTCTGTTTTTAAACTTTAAAAACAGGTTGTGTGTGAGACTTTAAATCAACAAAATATAAAATATAGATTTTAAATTGTTATTGATCCCTTTATTATAAATCTGTATCAGGATGTCTGGTGTTTTCGTGTTGTTGGTTTGTTTTTATTTTGTTTTATTTTGCGAGTTGGTTATTAGACGCTGCTGCAGCCAGCCAGAGAATCCCCCGCCGCCCCGCCCTCTGCTCTCTGCGCCGCAAGCAGCAGGCGCACCTCGCAAACGGAGGGCGCCCTTACTCCCAGCAAATGGGCGATAGAAAACCGATCGGTGCCTATGCCATTCCCAGTATGCGCTGGCACCGGGGCAGCATGAGTACGAGCAGTTTTTTTTTTTGCCAATGCCCGTGATGCTGCCCCCCACCACGATGCCGCCCCGGGCAACCGCCCATGTCGCCCGTATCTAAAACCGCTACTGATCATATTTCTGGGTATGAACTCTACATATTGTCACATTAAATAAAGATTTTGAACCCTTGAAGTTGGAAAGAATTGGGTCCAGTCATCCATGACAGAAAACTGTTCATGCTGCAACCATCAAAGTCTTTATAGACTTCCTGTTTCAGGGACTGGGATTCAGTTTACTCCAAACCAGGAAATGTTGTTCCAACCGTTTCCATAAAACGAAGGATTTCTTTGTTATCCATGAAAAGGCTCCTCAGAGCCACCGCTGTAAGTGACCTTTCTCTTTTTCAGATTTGTTTTCACTCATCATCAATGAACAATGCAAGCATGCATGCACAGAAGCCGGCTGAAATTCTGCTTTTTTCACTTGCTGGGTCCACGTCCTCATCTTAGGTTTGCCAGCGTTTTTAAAGGTGAATGGCTTAGACATGAAGTGAGCTGCAGTTTGGGAAGTCCTCAGAGGGGACTGGGGGCGGTTCCCGGGCCTGGCTGATCCCTGTATAGTAATGAGAAGTGACGAAGTAAAAAAGGGTGGGACACGAAAATGAGAACGAACAGCTTGTAGCGTGTTTGGTCCCGCTTCGGAAATTCAGATACTTTATGTCCAATTAAGCTGCTTACAGGTTTATGTTAGAGCTTTTCTTTGATGTTAGAGGGTTTTAATTATAAACTCTGCAGATGAAGATGATGAGGAGGAGGCAAAGGATTTCAAACCTGCAGATAAACCAGTGGTTTCCTCAGCAGCTTTGGGCCTGATGTCAGAAGGACACAGGAGGATTTTCCAGCCTGTGAACTGTGAGAGGAGCAGCAACTGTCTGCAGGACAGTCACAACCTCACCACCACACTGGGAATTCAACAGTGCTTGTCCTTTAATAAACACACTTTCACCAACCTTACAGCTGCTGTCTCATCATACATGAAGCAAGCAGTGTTCATACAACCCGTAAGGTCCATGTGTGAGCATGTTTCTCCCACGCTCTACAGAGGGCAGCGGTGCACATCACTAAACATGAACTTAGGCTCTCCTAAAGAGACGCCACACAATCAGGACTGTTTCAGAAAAAGAGCGAGGAGCAAGAACCTCCTGAAGCTGACCGAGGTTCTGTTTAGTTTGTCCAGAGTGAGAGCTGCCTCAGCTGCACACCTCGATCACACCTGACGGGTGGAAAACAGCATCGTGGCTCAGCCTGCTGCGGTCAGTCTGCAGTGCTGTTGGGTTGTAAAGTTGTTCATGCAGTCAGGTTAGGATTATCTGAGCCGAGGACAAGCTATCAACAATCAAAGAAATCTATCAGCGTCTGTTAGAGCAGCTGCGTCTTCAGTCAGTCGCTGTTTGATTTGATGAGACTGAAGATAAAATAAAGCGACCTCAGCAGCGTTGTCTCTGGGCGTCGCCCTGAAACACGAGGGGCTCAGTTCTCTGCTGGCAGCAGGACAGGAGTCAGTCAGCTGTTTTAGTGGGTTATTCATTAAAAACACTTTCAGAGTGAAACATGTGAGCAGTCTCTGAGTGAGGACATGAACAACGTTCCCACAAAACGTCACAGCAGCACACGCGTGACATATTCCATCTGACTGTAGCTGTGTTAGCTGTGCACACAGTGTCAGGTTACAGAGTGAGTGTGTGTGTGTGGTATTGATTTTACTCGTGTTGGCTGACAGACAGTCACATGATCACACAGCTGTGGTTGATGATAAATGTTCTGCAGCCTGGAGGAAGTCGTTCTTCACCCCTGTTTTCTCGTTAAGGCTCTCTCTGCTCACCATCACAGCTCAGAGGAAGGAGCTGCTAATGGCTCTGATAGGCTGTGTGTGTGTGTGTGTGTGTGTGTGTGTGTGTGTGTGTGTGTGTGTGTGTAACTTGTCATCACCAATGATCAAAGACTGTTGATCAAAGACTGTTGATCAATGATCAATCACCAGTGGTGCTAGTTTAAGTCATTGTGCAGATGTTTATAAGGTTGGAAACCTGCAGTCAGCTGAGACTGAAGAAGTCACATGATGAAACGTTTCTCCGTCCAGAAGAACAGAATCAACTTTTGAGGATTTCCTTACCTGGATGATTAAGCATCCTATCTGCATGTCTTTGGAGTGTGGGTGGAGGCCGGAGTACCCGCAGACAACCCACGCAAACACTGGGAGAACATGCACCACAGCACTGTGTAAAAAAAAAATAAAAAAAATCCCTTAGTCATTCTGGATCACTGCTTTGTCCGTCTGTATCTGGAAGTCCCACAGGATCTTAGCTCATTCTCCACCATCCTCCCATTGACCTCCAGACTTCCAGGCCATACTCGGCACAGATGCTTCTGTACACCAGAGCTTCCCAAAGTGTGGACAGGTTTTTAACGGGGCTCCCACACAAACGCAAAGCAGGAGATGAAGCATCGCTGAACATGTTTCCAAACCAACTTCATTCTAAGCCAAAGAAAATATGGTGACGCAAATCTTCCCTTTGGTTTCACCTGCACAAGTGCCGAGGTAGGTCTCCCTGCAGAATTAGTTTCCCCTTCATCGGGAGCAGCACCGGGCTCTTCAAATCACGGACAAACAGTGTCCCACAGCTGGTTATGTTTTTGAACACATTTTGCACAAAGAGGCATTTTTGAGAAATGTATTGATAACAATGTTGAATATTATTACACAGGAAAAAAACAACTGCAGGTAAAATAATCACACCGTGACGCCTCTGCCTTTGTAAATAGAGGGACAGTAACTGTGTGTATGTAAGCGTGTAAAACCTGCAGACAGTCAGATTAACAGTATTCTGTCTCTATCTGCCATTCTGCAATTCATCTCATGTAAACAACAACGTGGCGCACAGCGTGACGTGAAAAAAGGCACATACCTTTGACGCTGCGTGATGAACTCTGTATTCCTCGTCCGCACGTAAACGCAAAAAACTCTGTTTTCGGTGATTCGAAACACCGTTTACGTGGACGAAACAGCTGCGTGTTCAAAAATATCCGTGTAGGTGCGGACGTAGTGTAAAAGAGTTAGTAGTTTATTTTATTACTACCTGTAATTTATTGCAGTTTACTTGTATTTGTTTAATTGTTTACTAAATGTTTGAGGTGTGAAATAAACTGCAATGGAGCAAAATATGTGTGTGTGGTTGGAGGATGTGTGCGTGCCGGGGGGGTAAAACAAAGGGGGGCCTAGCAAAAAAAAGGGAACCACTGCTGTACACTATGCTGACCACTTGGTCGTTTCTGGTCCAAACTCGTCTTCATTTCCTAAACTCAAACAAACACAGCGTCATCACTGGGAGTTAAAAACTGAGAGTTAACTTCCAGGCATCCATGAAAACCAGGATTAATGAAGTTTAACGGCATTAGGTTAGCAGGAAGTTAGCTCGCTAGCTTCCATCTAAAAATGATACACCCTTGTCTGACTGAGACATTTCTGAAACAAATTCAAGCGTACAGCTCTGCTATCACTTCCAACATAAATGAAGACAGAAAAGTAAACAGCAGTGATGTTTGTAGGGTTACTGACGTTGGGCTAGCTGCTCTATAATGATGTGCTACGTGATCGCTAGCGACACAGGTATGTTAGCATAGCATAAACAGATTCACACAGTGAAGCTGGAGGATGAACTTTTTTCCCCACAATAAAAGTTAACGTGAGGGTTCCTGATGCACTTACACAGCAGGAAAAGGATGCTGTAAATTTCAGTCGGGGAAACACCTGAAATAATGCATCCACAGTACACAGTTCCTGATATTTATCTTCATGCACCCGTTCAAATGTTTCTTAGATTCGAGTGATTCTTTTCCATCCCGATCTGAGCTGTAGTCACATAGTAAGGTTTTAAAAACTGAGCTTTAAACTGCTGCAGATGAAGAGAGCTGACAAAATCAGAGAGGCCAACAACGTGACATTGTTCAGATTAAACAGAACAGCATACAAAGCATTCAGTCACATTGGTGTCGTGTAGGACCTGGATGCAGGGTTTATATGTCATTGTTTAACAGCTGTGCCCTTGTGCTCAGAGCTTGTTCCTGTGCTGCCATGATTAGTGCCTCTGTGATGTCCTTCAGTCCAGCTTAGTCCAGCCACTGGTAGGATTTCTGGATGTCAGCCACCTCCTCTATCTGCCGGTGGTACATACCATGCAAGGGCCTGTCCTTCTATGGTCGGTTGGAGCCATCTTCCTGATGTATTCGCGGATGTTTGTTGTCTCATCCTGGACTGTGGTGCTGACACTCACCAGTCCAGCGCCTCCTTCCTTCCCCTTGCATACAGCCTCAGGGCGCTGGACTTGGGGTGAAACCCTCCATGCATGCTCAGGAGCTTCCTGTTCTTGCATCAGCTCCTTTGGCCAGCTTAGTCGTCGTCGAGTTGAACTTCCTGTTCTTAAGCCTGATCATGCTGCTGTAATCTGCAAGCCGCTTTGTAACCCACCTTCCATGCTATGTCTGAGATAGTCAGAGTGGTGTCTGTGCGTGCTCTTCCTTTATGTTTTCACACATGCTGAGGTCTGTGGTCAAATATAGCTGACTGCAGATGGACACAGCGCTGTGTTTCTGAGAGCTGAGAAACAGGACAGAAGGTGAGATAATCGCTCGCAATGCGAAGAGGGTGGGTCATACTGAGGGGAGCGATGGAGGCAACAACCACTCGATGAAGAACACCAAATATCTGAGGGGGACTGTTACCAAGGCAACCAACCACGTGACCAGCTGTCTGCTGGTGCTCGTAGCTGTGGTTGTAGTTTTAGTGAAATAATGCTGAAGTAACGTCTCTGTGTTCTCCCCACAGGAGTCGGCTCTCAGTGAGGAGTTCTCTCCTCCTCACACCTCCTCCTCCACCTCTCCTCCCATTGACTCCTCTTCCTCCAGGTCCTCCCATCCCTACCACACCCTGTCCCAGTCCTCCGATGAGGTAACACACTCGCCACCTCAAACACCAAAATGTTGTCATCTGCTCACCTGTGGCTCACTGTGCTCCCTCCTCCTCTTCCTCAGCCCTGCGATGAACCCCACTCGTCCTGGACGACTCAGCAGGTGTGTCAGTGGCTCCGAGGACTCAACATGGAGCAGTACGTCCCGGAATTCAGTGCTAGAGACATCGACGGGCAGCAGCTGCTGCAGATGGACGGCAGCAAACTGAAGGTGAGGATGAGGAGGAAGAACAGGACTTCCTGAGAGACTCTGTCATAGCTGTAGTCTTAGATAAGGCTGACTGACACAGCTTGCAAAGGTTACACGTAAAGTCAATTACAATACTGAACTGTTTGGAGAACATAACTGGAGCTGTCCTCCCATCCTCTGCAGGGTCTGGGCGTGCTCAGTTCGTCTGATCGCAGCACGCTGAAGCGCCGCATCAAAGATGTTCAAAGTGCAGCAGAGAAGGAGAAAAAAGCTCTGGACAAGCTGGAGAAACAGAAGGAAAAGCAGCGCCGGAAGGACCAGGAGCAGCGCAGGAACTGAGCCCCGCCACCAGAGGGAGGCAGAGGACAGTGAGAGGAGAGCTGTGCGATGAAGAGAACAGGATTTCTGCCGCAGGGAAGGTTTGACATGACAAACAATTCCTGGAAAAGCTGCAATTCCATGATCATAAGACATCTCCAGGCCTGGAAAAGTTAAACTGAAGTTTACTGTTATGAGACCGTGAAATATTTCAGGTGATGATGGCACAGTGTTTCATTTGCCACAAAGTGGTTTTCATCTATTTTTCCTCCATTTGATGTTTAAACTCATCATCTGTGATCGGCTGGCAGGAACGCTGACAGATCATTAACTCAGCAGGTTCCTACACGCAGCTGCTCTGATTCCCTCTGGTGATTCTTCTTCTGCAAGCCAAACGTTATACAAGGTGTGCTTTTTCTCTGAAATGAGTGTCACAGCAGGTTTTCTGTTTTGTTTCTGGGCCGTGGAGTCTCAGCCCGAGGCGGCGTGTCGGTGCTGCTCTGTGAACAGTTTTTGTGGTTTCTCTGTTTGTTGTAATGACTTTAGCTCAAAGGTTCTGTGTTCAGGTGTGTGAGGTCTGACAGGTGTTTGGATATTTCCCACAATCCTCTCACAGCTTGTTTTCCACCTGGAATCTCTGACAGAAAGAAACATCGTCGAATCTTCGCTTTACACAGGTGGAAGTGTTCGTGTCAGAGAAGGTCAAACGTCCCGACGCCGGTCGAGTCAGATTCTTAACCTCTGGAGATATTTCTGACCTCTCACAGTCTCTGTTAAAATGTTTGTTTCAATAAATAAATCTGTGAAACTTTTACAGCGTTGCTTTGTTTTCTTTCTGACGAGATTCATAGCTGGAGCCACGACGCAGGGTTAAAGCATCAACACAAATAAGAATATAAGAAAAATGCATGCAAGCAAATTTATTTTCCTTCAGTCGGTGAAAAACAACCACAAACCCAGAATACAAAGGTTGGATCACAGCGTCCAGCAGGGGGCAGCACCAGAGGTGGAGGCAGACATTTGACACACCCGGGGCTTAGCCCTAAAGGGTAGTATGCATGTGGGATTTGGGGGGGGGGGTTGAAATGACTGAAAGATTAATAGGCTCTGTTTTGAGTTTTGTTCAAAAAAGAATGACTTCATATAGGGAAAAATATATATCACATGTGCAGGACACCTTAAACTAGTTTTTTAATTAAGCAGTAAGGCAGAACAAAGTCAGGGCTGTATCAAGACACGAGGACTAAACCCCAATTCAACCAGACCCAGAACTGATCCAGAATTAAAACAGGACTACAACAGTTCAAAATCAGGACTACTGAGGACTTAACCAAGACAGAACCAGAATCAGAACTAGATGATAGCAGCACTAAAAATCATCATAGACCTGCACTACACTTGTTTTTTAATTCTACCAAAGTCCAATATTTAGATTGAGAAAAGTTTATATAATTATTTATCCTTGTTGTGCAAACAAGCCTGCAAAACTTAATAAATATAGAGTTTGAAAAGTAACAAACCTAAAAAGAAACACTGGGTACGAGATACATGAGGACCTATGATACGATGATACTTTTGGTAAACAACCATTTGACTAACAGGTGTGTCTCACCCTGTTCCTCTCTCTCTCTCTGTGCTGACAATCATCAAATATACAGTTGAAACCAGATATTTACAAACTCTTCAGATAAAAACACTTTTTTAATTGTAACATCAAATCAGACTAAATGTTTATTTTTTAGATAAATATAAAAACATATTTGTTAACTTTAAGAGTAAAGAGAGAAACTGTCTGTGTTTCTTAATTGTAAATGGCACCAAATTGTATTCAAACTGAGCCACACTTATGGAGCTCCACAGTTCTGTTCCTGGTGTTTTGTTGACATCTCTTGATGTTCCCATGTCACAGAAACAGGCTCTGTGTTTTGCCTTATATGCATCCACAGCTGTGCCACCAGTTTACTCACATGGACTCTACGAACCAATCAGAAGCTTCTTCAGCTCAGAATGGAATCGTCTGCAGTTTCTTATTAATTAACAATAAACTTAGTGTATATGTACTCCTACATTTGATGAAAGTGATAAAAATAGAAGCTCTGTCTCTCTTTATTCTGACATTTAACTAATTCAAAAGATATTTCAAAAGATACTTATTTTGTTTTGTATTTATCCAAAACAAAACAAGTTTACTTTAAATTGATGTTGTACAGTAAAAAAACGTTCTTGTGTTTTCCATAAAGTGTAAATATCTGGTTTAAACTGTGAATATACTGCTGTGTATTGAAGTTCCTCTTGTTTTGCATAGAAATATACTGAACAACATCCAAAGCATAATATATAAAATAACATCTACCTGAGTTTTTTCTTTGAAAGAAGCTCCTTATGTCCATTCTTGTATATCAGTGCATTACTGAAACCGATTTATTTAGCCGTGGAGGGAAACAACTGAAAATATGAAATAAACACACATGTAAGCTAAGACTCTCTAAAGAAACAGCATTGTTGTTGTTCAGCTTTTCATTTCGCCGTTTGTTGATTCACTTGAGGAACGAGTAACGTAAACGTATCAGTTTGACATCAATCTTTTGTGATACACCGTCATATTTACATTATTTGTACAGCACGAATGATTTGCTTTGGTACCTGGTGAACTTCAGTTCTCCTCTGTCTGCCTCGCTCCGTTTCTCCAACAGCGCGCTTGCAGGCAGCAGCTGCCCCGCCCCCTCGCTCAGTCGCTTAGTGTCTGAGCTCGGATCATACCAATATTAGGGGGGATTTACACACAGTCGTAAATTCCCACAGTGTGCACTATGTGCTTCGAATATTGTGTATAGTTTTTGTTTTATACAGTTGTCAGCCAGGCATTTAACTATGAAAGAATTACACTTCTGAAAAAACAACCCTGACTTAAGCCCAGTAAGCCCCCCGCTCCGCCACTGGGCAGCACAGTCTGTGTCAGTGCCCGTCAGTGGCTTCCAGGAACGCCCAGAATAGTGATGGTAAATTCGATTCTTTTCACTGAGTCAGTTGACCAGAGAGTGCAAAAATGTACATTTTAACTCAAACTTAATTTGTTTCTCTGTTAATGTAAATCCTACTGCTAAGATGAGTGATTCTAAAAGAAAACAACTATTTTATAGAGAAAAAAGGAGCAAAAAAATTCTAAGGGGAACATTTATTTATTTATTTTTATTTAATTTTATTAGTATTTTCCTTAAATGTGTCAAATATATATTTTCTCATCTAAATGTCCACTGAGCTGTGAGCCAGGGGGCGGTAATGCACCTTAACATTGGTTGCCAACCAACAAGAAGAAGCTGTGAGCCAGGAGGGAGGGGGTGAGTGGGTGAGTGGTCGTATCCAAATTCATGGGCTGCGTCCTCCTGAGGACGCATTTGTAGACCGATTACGTCACAGCGACGCGCCGAAGGCTGTCCAAATTCGTAGACTCCTCCGAATGCAGCCGACAAATGCGTCCTCCTTTTCCCTGAATTTGAAGGATGGGTCGGGTGTGTCCTTCGTGGCCCACCATATCCCAGAATTCATAGCACGGCCCTGCCAAACTCCAGTTTCCGGCAATGGCAGCTGCTACTAAGTTTTAAAATTACTCTTATTAATCTTTCTGGGTCACAAAATAAACTTTTAACATATTTTCAGGCGAGAATGTAGCTGTGTAAACATCAAATATCTGCTCGGTTTATCAAGATATCGCATATTTGCAAAAGTGCTCCGACGTTTTCGGAGACGTCTGTTACCCACCAGCTCGATAGCTCGCCGAGAGCTCGAGGGTCACTGGAGCCGCAGAGAACGGCACAACTCCCAGCACATCATCATTGGCACAGCGCGGACTTTCGCTACTCAGGTTAAACGTAATATATAAGTCACTTAGACAACATAAAAATGATATTGTTTGGCACATTTCAGTGTTTTATTTGTTTGTGAGTAAATCGGTTCCGCTGAGATTAAAGTTATTAGATTAGATTAGATAAAATAAAACTTTATTAATCTCCCGGGTGGTTTTCACACAGCTGAATAAACATCAAACAAAAACCTGATTAAACCGAAGTGTGAGACGGTCGAGAGTTTACTCCAGTGTCCTGTTAAATTTTAGATAGCAAGGAGCAGACGGCCGAGTTTATTCAATTCAATTCAATTCAATTTTATTTATATAGCACCAAATCACAACAAAAGTCGCCTCAAGGCACTTCATAGATACAGAGAAAAACCCAACAATCATATGACCCCCTATGAGCAGCACTTTGGCAACAGTGGGAAGGAAAAACTCCCTTTTAACAGGAAGAAACCTCCAGCAGAACCAGGCTCAGGGAGGGGCGGGGCCATCTGCTGCGACCAGTTGGTGTGAGAGAAGGAAGACAGGATAAAGACATGCTGTGGAAGAGAGACAGAGATTAATAGCAAGTATGATTCAGTGCAGAGAGGTCTGTTAACACATAGTGAGTGAGAAAGGTGACTGGAAAGGAAAAACTCAATGCATCATGGGAATCCTCGGCAGCCTACGTCTATTGCAGCATCACTAAGGGAGGATTCAGGGTCACCTGGTCCAGCCCTAACTATATGCTTTAGCAAAAAGGAAAGTTTGAAGCCTAATCTTGAAAGTAGAGATAGTGTCTGTCTCCTGAATCCAAACTGGAAGCTGGTTCCACAGAAGAGGGGCCTGAAAACTGAAGGCTCTGCCTCCCATTCTACTTTTAAATACTCTACGAACAACAAGTAGGCCTGCAGAGCGAGAGTGAAGTGCTCTAATAGGGTGATATGGTACTACAAGGTCATTAAGATAAGATGGGGCCTGATTATTTAAGACCTTGTATGTGAGGAGCAGGATTTTGAATTCTGGATTTAACAGGAAGCCAATGAAGGAAAGCCAAAACAGGAGAAATCTGCTCTCTCTTTCTAGTCCCTGTCAGGACTCTTGCTGCAGCATTTTGGATCAGCTGAAGGCTTTTCAGGGAGTTTTTAGGACATCCTGATAATAATGAATTACAGTCGTCCAGCCTGGAAGTAATAAATGCATGAACTAGTTTTTCAGCGTCACTCTGAGACAGGATTTTTCTAACTTTGGAGATGTTGCACAAATGGAAGAAAGCAGTCTTACATATTTGTTTAATATGTGCGTTGAAGGACATGTCCTCGTCAAAAATGACTCCAAGGTTCCTCACAGCGTTACTGGAGGCCAAGGTAATGCCATCCAGAGGAAGAATATGCTTAGATACCATATTTCTAAGATTTTCAGGGCCGAGTACAATAACCTCAGTTTTATCTGAATTAAGAAGCAGAAAGTTAGCGGCCATCCAGGTCTTTATGTCTTTAAGACATTCCTGCAGTTTAATTCATTGGTGTGTGTCATCTGGCTTCATGGACAGATAGAGCTGGGTGTCATCTGCATAGCAGTGTAAATGTATGCTATGTCTTCTAATGATACTGCCTAAGGGAAGCATGTATAATGTAAACAGAATTGGTCCTAGCACTGAACCCTGTGGAACTCCATAATTGACCTCAGTGTGTGAAGAGGACTCTCCATTTACATGCACAAACTGGAGTCTATTAGATAGATATGATACAAACCACTGCAGTGCAGTACCTGTAATACCTACAGCATGTTCTAATCGCTCTAATAGGATATTATGGTCGACAGTATCGAACGCTGCACTGAGGTCTAGCAGGACAAGCACAGAGATGAGTCCACTGTCAGAGGCCATAAGAAGATCATTTGTAACCTTCACTAAAGCTGTTTCTGTGCTGTGATGAGCTCTGAAACCTGACTGAAACTCTTCCAATAAGCCTCTGCAGATGATCTGTTAGCTGTTTGACAACTACTCTTTCAAGGATGTTTGATATGAAAGGAAGGTTGGAGATTGGCCTATAATTAGCTAAGTCTGCTGGGTCTAGAGATGGCTTTTTGAGTAAAGGTTTAACTACAGCCAGCTTGAAGGCCTGTGGTACATAGCCGATCATTAGAGATAGGTTGATCATATTTAAGATCGAAGCATTAATTAATGGCAGGACTTCTTTGAGCAGTTTTGTAGGAATGGGGTCTAAAAGACACGTTGATGGTTTGGAGGAAGTAATTATTGAAGTTAACTCAGAAAGATCAATTAGAGAAAAAGAGTCTAACTTAACATCAATGGTACTAAGAGTAGCTGTAGATAATATTACATCTGTGGGATGATTACTGGTAATTTTTTCTCTAATGATAAAAATTTTATTTGTGAAGAAGTTCATGAAGTCATTACTAGTTAACGTTAAAGGGATGGTTGGCTCAACAGAGCTCTGACTGTTTGTCAGCCTGGCTACAGAGCTGAAGAGAAACCTGGGGTTGTTCTTATTTACTTCAATCAGTGATGAATAGTACAATGTTCTGGCTTTGCGGAGGGCTTTCTTACAAAGCAGCAAACTATTTCTCCAGGCTAAATGATGACCCTCTAAATTTGTAACACGCCATTTCCTCTCCAGCTTACGAGTCATCTGCTTTAGGGTACGTGTTTGAGAATTATACCATGGAGTCAGGTACTTCTGATTAGAGACCTTAGTTTTCACTGGAGCTACAGTATCCAGAGTTGTACGTAGTGAGGAGGTAAAATTATTAACAAGATGATCGACCTCTGTTGGGGTAGCGTTCAGATAGCTGCTCTGCTCTGTGTTGGTACAGGGCATTGAGGATGATAACAGTGGGTGGATTATATTCTTAAACTTAGTTACAGCACTTTCAGAAAGACATCTACTGTGATAAAGTCTACTCTCCACTGCTGTGTAATCAATTATTGTAAATGTAAATGTTATCAGGAAATGATCAGACAGGAGAGGGTTTTCAGGAAACACTGTTAAATGTTCAGTTTCTATGCCATATGTTAAAACAAGATCTAGAGTGTGATTAAAGTGGTGGGTGGGTTCTTTTACATTTTGAGAGAAGCCAATTGAGTCTAATAACAGATTAAATGCCATGTTGAGGCTGTCATTTTTAGCATCTACATGGATGTTAAAATCACCCACAATAATTATTTTATCTGAGCTCAGAACTAAATTAGATATAAAGTCTGAGAAATCAGACAGAAACTCTGTGTAAGGCCCAGGTGGACGATAGATGATAACAAGTAAGACTGGTTTCTGAGTTTCACAGCTGGGGTGGACAAGGCTAAGCATCAGGCTTTCAAATGAATTAAAAGTCTGTCTGGGTCTTTGGTTGATTAATAGGCTGGTGTGAAAAATTGCTGCCACACCTCCCCCTCGGCCTGAGCTTCGAGGTTTCTGGTAGTTAGAATGACTCGGGGGTGTTGATTCATTTAAACTAACATAATCATCCTGCTGCAACCAGGTTTCTGTAAGGCAGAGTAAATCGATTTGTTGATCAATTATTAAGTCATGTACTAACAGAGACTTGGAGGAGAGAGACCTAATATTTAATAATCCACATTTCACTGTTTTACTCTTTGGTTCAGATGTGGATACTTTATTGTTCTTTCTTTGTAACTGTTTATGTTTAAGTTGTTTGTTGCTGGTTTTTAGTTTGTTTTTGTCTGTTTGGGAGCTGACACAGTCTCTATGGAGATGGGTTTTTGGGGGGGGTAGCAGGAGGAGAGAAGCTGCAGAGAGGCGTGTAAGACTGCAACTCTGCTTCCTGGTCCCAACTCTGGATAGTCATATTTTGGGGGGTTTAATAAATTTGTCCATACTTCTAGAAATGAGAGCTGCTCCATCCAAAGTGGGATGGATGCCGTCTCTCCTAACAAGACCAGGTTTCCTCCAGAAGGTTTGCCAATTATCTATGAAGCCCACATCGTTTCTGGGACACCACTCAGACAGCCAGCAATTTAAGGAGAACATGCGGCTAAACATGTCAGAGCTGTGACACTTTAAACGGTCTCCATGGAAACATAAAGGCTTCCTATCCCTGGAAGTCAGATAAGAGTGAATGCACATAAAGAGCCTTCAGTTTTCAGGCCCCTCTTCTGTGGAACCAGCTTCCAGTTTGGATTCAGGAGACAGACACTATCTCTACTTTCAAGATTAGGCTTCAAACCTTCCTTTTTTAAAGCATATAGTTAGGGCTGGACCAGGTGACCCTGAATCCTCCCTTAGTTATGCTGCAATGCACATAGGCTGCTGGAGGATTCCCATGATGCAATGAGTGTTAATTGACCTCTCTGCACTGAATCATTAGTTATAATTAATCTCTGATTGTGGAGGTTTTTTCTGTTCAAAGGGAGTTTTTCCTTCGCACTGTCACCAAAGTTCTTGCTCATTTGTTTTGTGTTTTCTTTGTATGCATTATTGTAGGATCTGCCTTACAATATAAAGCACCTTGAGGCAACTGTTGTTGTGATTTGATGCTGTATGAATAAAATTCCATTGAACTGAAAGCGTGCATGCATGATCACACGATCACATGGATGTTCAGTCTGAGCAGCTGGAGCTTCATTTCCTGCTTTCAGGAACAAGCTGCACATGAACGAATGAGAGGAAACTCGGAGTCTTTATTCTCTCAGCTGCAGACTCGCTGCAGGGTCAAAGACTAAAGATCAAAACAATCACTTAATATAAAAAATTGAATTCAACATTCAAAAGAAAACTAAAGAATAAAGTTTTGTGTAACAATATTTATTATTTATTATTGATGCTCATCCGGGACTTCAGACCCTCCTCCTCTCCCCACGGAGCTCTGAGGAATGTTGATGCTATTTTCTGCAGAACTGACATCATACCTGCTGATCTCTAACGTGGCGACAGAGATCAGCAGGTAGAAATATTATTTTTAGTTCTCAAACATAAACAATAAAAACAAACAAACGTCAATGAGTAAAAACGAAAGTGTCAAGAAATGAAACGAATCACAAAAATCAGCAGGATAAAAAATGTCCTTGAAAACATTTTGCAGTTTTAACACTGACAACACAAACAGGAAGTCAAAAAAACCAATAAATAGTCAATAAATATAATCAATAAATAAAGAGATGATAAATAAACACAAAGAACAAGATATTGCTTTTTAAAAACAATTAAATAAAAAATAATAAATATTTATGAATAAAAACGTGACAACATTATGACTTTCTGTTGCCAGGCCATTTCCTGCTGCGGCTTCAAAATAAAAGCTGTACCATCAGGTTCAACTGAAGGAGCTCTTACTCTAAAGTAATAACAGCAGGAAGTGACCTCATTAAGATACATTTCAAACTTGATTTGATTGTTTTCTGTACAGTGAACAGTAAAAAATGGCCCTGAGAGTTTGTGGTGAATGCTCCAGATCACTGAAGCTGATTAGAACTGAAACGGGACAGAAATCGATCGGCTGTGGAGTTCGGGTTCAGATGATGACGCTGTTTTTTCCTTCTCCAGCGTCTGCAGGTGAGAATAACCTCGGGCGTGAAGCAGGTCTGGACCTGCAGCCGGCTCCTTCTTCTTCTTCTGCACCAGAATGATCGGGCACACATTCATCACATTCCTGCTGTGTGTTCCCAGCTGATCCTGGGACGATAGAGCGCTTCGACGTGCTGCGACACACAAAGCAAGCTCCTTTGACCACAAAGCAGGAAACGGAGCTCCAACAGGCTGCCTTCACAATAAAACATGTTGGCTGACCCTGAAGCTGCTGAAGACGAGGGATAAACTTCCTGTGTGTCATCTATCAGTCTTTAGTCCTGCTGCATCACGGAGGCGGGCGCTCGTCAGGAGGTGATGATGATGAGACAAACAGTGTCATCAACTCCATGATCGATAAAGTTTCTCCCCTGAATCGTGCTAGCAGCTCTGATCCTGCAGTGGGCGGGGCTTAGCGCGTCCCACGAGCCATCTGTGTTTCGGCCATGTTTCTGAGGCTGCGGATCAGGTCGTGACAGAACTCGAGCAGCTGGCACAGCGTCAGGTGGGCTGCCACCTGGACATCGTAGTTGCCATGGAGATTCAAAGTCAAGTCCAGGCTGCTCTGATCCAAAGAGTCACTGCTCAGCTGAGCCGCGTCCTTCATCTGAAACACACAGCAAAGACCCAACAAATTGAATAAAGCTTCCTGACCTTCCTAACCCTAACCCTAAAGAACTTCCTGTTTCAAAACAAGCACAAGTTCTGAGGAAGTGATGTCATAGGGTGGCAAGACAGTGGACACGTTCCACTAGGGTCATGTCCAAATTCATGGGCTGCATCCTCCTGAGGACCCGGCCTTCGCGGTCTACGTGGGCCGGGTCCTCAGAAGGTCGTGTCGGCCGGAAGTAAACGGCTGTGAAATGGGACGGTCTAGCCTTCTGATTAGCGTCACCGCTGTCTGGGTGAAGTTTAATAAACTCAGTCGTCTGCTCCTTGCTATCTAAAATATAACAGGACACTGGAGTAAACTCTCGACCGTCTCACACTTCTGTTTAATCAGTTTTCTGTTTGACGTTTATTCAGCTGTGTGGAAACCACCCGGGGGATTAAAAAAGTTTAATCTAATCTAATAACTTTAATCTCAGCCAAACCGATTTACTCACAAACAAATAAAACACTGAAAAAGGCCAAACAATATCATTTTTATGTTGTCTAAGTGACTTATATATTACGTTTAACCTGAGTAGCGAAAGTCCGCGCTGTGCCAATGATGATGTGCTGGGAGTTGTGCCGTTCTCTGCGGCTCCAGTGACCCTCGAGCTCCCAGCGAGCTATCGAGCTGGTGGGTAGCAGACGTCTCCGAAAACGTCGGAGCACTTTTGCAAATATGCGACATCTTGATAAACCGAGCAGATATTTGATGTTTACACAGCTACTTTCTCGCCTGAAAATATGTTAAAAGTTTGTTTTGTGACCCAGAAAGATTAGTAAGAGTAATTTTAAAACTTAGTAGCGGCCGCCATTGCCAGAAACTGGAATTGGCAGGGCCGCGCTATGAATTCTGGGATATGGTGGGCCATAAAGGACACACCCGACCCATCCTTCAAATTCGGGGAAAAGGAGGACGCATTTGTCGGCTGCATTCGGAGGAGTCTACGAATTTGGACAGCCTTCGGCGCGTCGCTGTGACGTAATCGGTCTACAAATGCGTCCTCAGGACACGACCTATGAAGGGTTTCAACTGCTGACAACAGGAAGTGCACGCTCTCAGCCGGTGTGTGTGTTACCTGGTTGATGTGGGTCACCAGGTCTCTCAGTTCAGCACTCAGGGCCTCCAGTCCCCCCAGTCTGCGAGACAAATCTACCAGCAGCCCCTGGTACAGCCGCCCGCCCGCCAGCATACGGCTCACACACATGTCCTGCAGGGAAACACAAACCCATCACATTACATCACCAGAACAGACTCGACCACTACACAAACACCTGGAGCGATTCAGTAATTCTTTAATGGGCAGTAAACGAACCAAAAAACTGTCAATAGCCTCCTGAACCTCCCCCATGACCAAAGCACATGCACTCCCAGAGCCCTCTATGACATCACTAAACCCTCCCAATTGCATTCAAGGACCAACTGAAACCATTAATGAGCCCAAATGAACCAAAGAACTCCCCAATACCACCCACGGCACCACCCGAGCTGGAGACTGACCGCTGTGAACTGTTCGGACAGCTCTTTGAGGACGGGGGGGTCAGGGATTCCCAGGTTTATCCTCTTCATCTCCAGCTCTCCGGTCTGACTGGAGGGGTCGAGGGTAAAACCCTGAGGAGGACAGTAAACATCTATTAGCTCAAGAAGAAGAAGAAGAAGGAGCAGCAAGTTGAACCCAGTACCACGGCAAACCGTTTAAAAGACACACCTGCCCATTGTGTGCTGTCATGCTTCACAAACCTGAAGTGGACAAGCATGCAGAAGCTGCAGTAAGCTGCAGTTCCACCAGGGGGTGGGGGAGCCGCTAGTGACCAAGGAAGCTATGACGTACGTTCCAGATTTCTTCTATTCCAGGATTGATGGCTAACACGCCTTCCAAGTAAATGTGTTAACAATGTTGGCTAGTAATAACATATCGCCCCCTGCTGGCACTGCAGCTTACTGCAGCTTTTGCAAAGCGTGACAGCACACGGTGGTCCGGCTGCGCCGTGATATGGACGGGCGTGTGCGTACGTCAATGTTGATGATGCTGCCGTGCACGGAGCGGACGTCTTTCCGGATTTTCTCCACCAGCCTCATCACTCGCTCGACCGCCTCTTTGAACGTCTGCGACGGGTTGGACGGCGAGCTGACGGGAGCCGATTGAACCAGCGCTGCTAACAGGCAGCAGTGCAGCAGGGCAACAACTGGAAAAACAAAGAGAGTGACCCCTGAGAAGAGCCAACAGCACCACAAGATAATCTCTGATACCAAGCACAGAACGAAAAAACTGTGGTCCAATCAGATGTGATGATGTTAATAAAGCATTAATTAATCATTAATTATTCATTAAGAGCTAATTAATCATTGAAATCTTAAAAAGCGGCTGACAGTCAGAACTATGATGTTTACTCATTTGTTTCTGCCTCTGCACCCTCACACTCTGATGATCAATCATCAATGAACTTTTGGGGAGTTATTGATTAAAGCTTATAAATAAACTTTTTCAGTTTCCTGGATTCGTATGGAAACAGCTTCAGGGACTCTGAACACACCGATTATGTTTTATTTTAATCTGCAAGCCTGACGGTGGTTCTGCTTCAACTATTCCTGAACCTTCAGCAGCCCGGACCTCTAAGCTGGACCAGAACAACCCGGAGGAGGACAGAGTCAGCGGAGCGGCTGAAGGTACTGATGCAGGTACTTATACTGTCACTCACATAAACAAGCGCAGGGCCTTCACGCCCTCGGCTGGTTCCGTGTCTCAGCTGCATGACACGTGAAAAGTTTGCGAGCTATCCGAATATTTAAAGCGGTCCTGTGATCCACCGTCACACCAAGATCACACCTGTGCGCACACATACAGTGTCTGCAGGTGTGATTCTCAGGACTGTTTGGCACTAATGACCCTCCATACAGACCCCCGTCAGCCCCCGTCACCTGAGCCTCACCTGAGCCGGACTGAGGCTCAGGTGAGGCTCAGGTGAGGCTCTGCAGCTCACTTTTTTAAAGTGACCCGACTCTTCTACCAAGCTCCGTGCGTATTTCTGCAGAGTTTAGCGGCCCCTCCTGCGTCACGGCGCATGCTCTTACCTGTGAACGCGTTCATGTCTGCGGGTCCGTGGGTGTCCCTGTTTCGGTGCGTGTCTGCCGTGCAGCTGCTCGGACTCTCTCTGAAGTTTCATTCCAGCCGCTTTCTCGTTTTTATGCTTCCGCGCGGGGTTTTCCGGTCATTCCGTCACATCTGACGGAACTTTTTCGGTGCTGCTGCGTCACAGACACAGCGGGGCTCGCGCTCTGACCTCACAGAGCGTGAGTCAATGCGGGAAGTTTGGATGTGAGCACAGAAGTTCCCGCTAATCCGGGATGTTTCAGGATTATTCACAGGTAACACTTCCTGAACCCACCTTCTGCCCACGTGACGATGTTTACCTGAATCATCGCGTGGGTGTTTCCTGTCGCCCGCTCCCACCTGTCACTCACTCATGTTTCAAAAATGTTTTAGGTACTGAGGGTCCACGTGTGTTTTTGACTCCTCCCCTCACCGAGCTGCTGACTTCTTGTCCACGGTTATTACCAAATCTAACCAATGTGTGTGAACTAACACTGAACTAAAACCAGTGTGTGTGTGTGTGTGCGTGCGTGCGTGCGTGCGTGCGTGTGTGTGTGTGTGTGGTAGGCCTGGGTATCCTCACTGGTGTCTATAATCGATTCACTTTTGACTCAGTCAGTCAGAAATATTCTAATTCTGATCATTTTTCAGTTCATCTCCATATTTTGTGTCTGTGTATAAAACCAAGCTGACACTGTGAGACTTGATCAGAGGTGTGAGCATCACAGCAGAGGCCTTTGTGTCAAAGTCACTGAGGCTAAAACAGAAACACATGAAGGCTTTTTATAGCAGATAAGCTTAAAATTCAGTGTGTTCAGTGTGAACAGCAGAGATGAGGCTTTGCTGTCAGAGGCCGACAGCACTGAACACAGCAGCAGAGAATAATGCAGAAAACAGATTTGATGGTAAACTGGTCTCTGAGTGCAGAGAGAGAGAGAGCTGCGCAGGACGTAACAGCCAGAGAAATAGGACCTCTTCCGCCCGTACATTACACAGACGCCACATCGGGGAGACCGGTCAGAACAGGTGGCATAAAGAAAAACAATGACATGTACGACACAATAAGGAGTGGAGGAGAGAAAAAGAGTTTATCAAACATGAAGCGTAGTTTGATCTTCTGCTGCTGGTTCAGTCAGGTTTGGTCAGAGTGATGAAACCTGCAGACTGACTGTTATTTAAAGGCTGCAGGTTAGTGCAGGATGAACAGGTGAGTCTGCTGCACAGTGATGAACAGTGTGACTGCTGCACAGTGGCTGTCTAACATAAGCAGAGGAGTATCAGTGTGGAGGATGGACATCAGCTGTGAAACATCTGCTGACATCTGGATGAATCCAGGTGTGTAATCCTCAAAGAGCTGCGGGTCAGCTGATCACATTAGAAGTTCACGTGAGCTGTCATGTCTTCCCCACACTGAGACACTCCACACATCTCAGTGTTCCTCCACCTGCGGACCCCAGACTCATGCTCCTGTTCAGGTGTGGAGGTAAAGTCCCCCTCTGCCGTGTGCTGACTGCACATTTATTTCTGCGTCCCTGCAGGTGTGCTGCAGAACAGGTTCAAGCTGAGTACACTCATTACAATGAGAAGGTAGATTTGAATAATATTACTATTCTCATATACTCAGATGCTTTGATGATTATATTACTGCAGCACCAGGTTCCTTTGTACAAACATGCTAAGTAGAATTGTTCTTCAGGGAGCTGCTTTTACTTCCTTACTGCGAGTACATGCAGAACTGGTACTTTTTCACTTTTACTTGAGTAAAAAGTTACTTCAGTACTTAAAGTTTTACTGGAGTATTTTAACCGAGGTATCTGTATGTCTGCTTCAGTACACAAAGTCTGTGCTTTGGCCATCTCTGCCTGATGACTTACTGAGACTGTAAGACACTGCTGTCAATCAGCTCTGTTTCCATGGTAATACCTGCATGCAGGTGTACATGTGTACAGGTAAGCATGACTCATGTTGTTGCGTGCTCAGTACTGGCAGTGAGCAGGTGTGTGTTTGCTGCTTTAATTTTAATTTAATGCTGCACAGGCGATTGTGGCTCAAGAGTTGGGAGTTCGTCTTGTAATTGGAAGGTTGCCGGTTCGAGCCCCGGCTCGGACAGTCTCGGTCGTTGTGTCCTTGGGCAAGACACTTCACCTGTTGCCTACTGGTGGTGGTCAGAGGGCCCGGTGGCGCCAGTGTCCGGCAGCCTCGCTTCTGTCAGTGCGCCCCAGGGTGGCTGTGGCTACAATGTAGCTGCCATCACCT